>NW_022989862.1:155690-232493 GCF_902827175.1 Gymnodraco acuticeps
GTTACTAGTGTTAAAATTAGCTTGATTTCACAATGTTCACCTTTGAGAACGAGCTCCAGGAAGGTGTTGAGGGAGTCTTCAGAGTCGGAGTTGAGTACGGAGCGAGACAGACAGGAAGTGATCGCGGTGACCGTGGCGAGGCCGGCAGACTCGATCTTCTCACTCGATGTCTGAAACACCTGCAGGGAAACAACGAGAAGGGGAAGATCAGTTAGTACTTCTGACTCTTAGGTCTAAACCGTATGGTTGAATAAGAGACGAAAGGTTTATTTCGATTCCTTTCTGCAATTGATTTTTCGGTGACTTGTTCTCTTCTCTTGCTAAGAACATAGTAACATACTGGTGGGTGTCAGCATTGGCCTGGATTTCACTTTGTATATCTTGAAAGTTAGCGCACCAGAAACCACATGTTCCTTTCTTCTCATAATAAATTGAGTTTTGGGTCATTTCCTTTGGATGCTCTCAATAAAACGGATAATTTCTGTTGTTAGAAGACTCAAATATGTCTAGAGTTAGACATTAAAGTGTTGCAACTGTAAACGCAGCACAATCTAATAACTAAACACTGCAGAATAAAACAGGGTATGTTTTTGTACATAATTATGCAAAAACCCACCTCTCTGCGCAGTGACGCCCACAGTCCCTCGAGGAATTCTGCCAGGTCCTTGTGTTCGTATTGAGACACACAAGCAGTCTGAAAAACATCAAGAGTGGGGAGATAAGAACCAGAATGTCTTCTTAAAAAGGTTCCCTATTAGATTGTTTTTCATCAATATATCACAGGTCTCAGATATATACAGAGCCTGTCTCTGATTGGCTGAAACACCAAACAGATCATCCCCACGCCCCTCTGAGAGAGATTTGGTTACAAAGAACTCAATGGTGCTCTAGGAGGAGATTCAGGTGATAAGGGGGGGGGGGGGGTTACCTTGGTTGCTGATTGGCTAATGGTTACACAAGACAACACATCGTTATGACATCATAAAGTGGCCAAAATCTGATCAGCTCATTTTCAGACAGGTTTTTATAGAAATGGATCAAAAAGAGAGAGAATCTTTGTTCCTGAAACTTTCAGAGTCTCTTTCCACAAAGGGGACACATGTTGATGTAGAAGAGACATGAAGAAGAGGGGACACATGTTGATGTAGAAGAGACATGAAGAAGAGAGGACACATGTTGATGTAGAAGAGACATGAAGAAGAGGGGACACATGTTGATGTAGAAGAGACATGAAGAAGAGGGGACACATGTTGATGTAGAAGAGACATGAAGAAGAGGGGACACATGTTGATGTAGAAGAGACATGAAGAAGAGGGGACACATGTTGATGTAGAAGAGACATGAAGAAGAGGGGGACACATGTTGATGTAGAAGAGACATGAAGAAGAGGGGACACATGTTTGATGTAGAAGAGACATGAAGAAGAGGGGACACATGTTGATGTAGAAGAGACATGAAGAAGAGGGGACACATGTTGACTGAAGAAGAGACATGAAGAAGAGGGGACACATGTTGATGTAGAAGAGACATGAAGAAGAGGGACACATGTTGATGTAGAAGAGACATGAAGAAGAGGGGACACATGTTGATGTAGAAGAGACATAAGAAGGAACACTGTTGATGCAGAAGAGACATGAAGAAGAGGGACCACATGTTGATGTAGAAGAGACATGAAGAAGAGGGGGACACATGTTGATGGTAGAAGAGACATGAAGAAGAGGAGGACACATGTTGATATAGAAGAGACATGAAAGAAGGGACACATGTTGATGTAGAAGAGACATGAAAGAAGAGGGGACACATGTTGATGTGGAAGGACATGAAGAAGAGGGGCCACATGTTGATGTAGAAGAGACATGAAGAAGAGGGACACAAGTTGATGTAGAAGAGACATGAAGAAGAGGGGACACATGTTGATGTAGAAGAGACATGAAGAAGAGGGGACACATGTTGATGTGGAAGAGACATGAAGAAGAGGGGACACATGTTGATGTAGAAGAGACATGAAGAAGAGGGGACACATGTTGATGTAGAAGAGACATGAAGAAGAGGGGACACATGTTGATGTAGAAGAGACATGAAGAAGAGGGGACACATGTTGATGTAGAAGAGACATGAAGAAGAGGGGACACATGTTGATGTAGAAGAGACATGGAGAAGAGGGGACACATGTTGATGTAGAAGAGACATGAAGAAGAGGGGACACATGTTGATGTAGAAGAGACATGAAGAAGAGGGGACACATGTTGATGTAGAAGAGACATGGAGAAGAGGGGACACATGTTGATGTAGAAGAGACATGAAGAAGAGGGGACACATGTTGATGTAGAAGAGACATGAAGAAGAGGGGACACATGTTGATGTAGAAGAGACATGAAGAAGAGGGGGCACATGTTGATGTAGAAGAGACATGAGGAAGAGGGGACACATGTTGATGTAGAAGAGACATGAAGAAGAGGGGACACATGTTGATGTAGAAGAGACATGGAGAAGAGGGGACACATGTTGATGTAGAAGAGACATGAAGAAGAGGATTTTGCATAATAGGTGCCCTTTAAAGTATTTCGTAAATGTCAGTGCCTCTCAGCAGCTTCATTAAGTGACTGTATTGCTTTAGGAGAAATATCTGTGTATTAAAAAGTACGATTTCTCACCAGAGTCTGCAGCGAGTCCAGCTTCGCGCTCTGAACATCTGAGTCCAGCTTCTCAATGATGAGAGGCAACAGAAACTGGAAAAATAAAAGTGTAAACAGGACGTAATATTATCTTTCAGAATTGTTTTCAATCAAAGATATATTCACAAAAACACTTTTACAAAATACAAACCCTTTTTATATCATTATCTCTTGTTATAATTTATGTATTTTTATTTTTTCTCAAAATGTTTCTCTCTTGCTTTCCTTCACATTTTGTTTAAAAAAGGGAAAAAAAGGAATCAGAAGTGTGAATATGTCTGTATAGGTTGCTGGAACACATACACACAAAAAAAAATAAAATATATATATATTTATATTTCATGACCGAAAGAACGAGATCGCGGATACAAGCGGTCGAGATGGGTTTTCTCCGCAGGGTGGCTGGCGTCTCCCTTAGGGATAAGGTGAGAAGTTCAGTCATCAGGGAGGGACTCGGAGTTGAGCCGCTCCTCCTTCGCGTCCAAAGGAGCCAGTTGAGGTGGTTCGGGCACCTAGTAAGGATGCCACCTGGGCGCCTCCCTAGGGAGGTGTTCCAGGCACGTCCAGCTGGGAGGAGACAGAGGGGACCTAGGACCAGGTGGAGGGATTATATCTCTTCGCTGGCCTGGGAGCGCCTTGGGAACCCCCCAGTCAGAGCTGGTTGATGAGGGGAAAGGAACGTTTGGGGCTCTCTGCTGGAACTATACCCCCGCGACCCGACCACGGATAAGCGGGAGAAGATGGATGGATGTATATATATATATTCTTCTTAGGCCACAAGACCCCCGTAACTTCCACTAAAATACAAACTAAAATTTGGTCGTCCTACCTCTGCAAATCTTGGCGTCCCGGTGAGGACGTCCCTCAGCGTGAGGATCAGCTCCTCTCTGGTGATGCCGTGGGGGTCGTTGGGAGGCTGGGGGCAAAAAGTAATGATACAGAGAGATTATAAAAGGATCAATTTATACCTTTCAGAAGAATGTTGATATTGATAATTTTCTGGTATCTGTTTTATTTTTATTTTTTGCTACTGCACATTTATTAGATTTTTCTTCATTTATTTAGTTTTGAATTCATTATTGTACTTTTTTTTTAAATATCACTATTATATTGCTATCACTCTTTTATCTAATTTATCTAATTTAATTGCATTTTATTTAAATATTTATTTTAATTTATATATTTATTAATTTGTTGTTATGATTGTTTATAAATTATTTCTTCCTTGATATAAAATGTTCATTATTATAATCTCCTATCTTTAAATGTATACAATTTATTTAACTATATTTATATTTACTTGCATGTTAAAAAATAACAGTTGCCAGTAGTGAAGCTTTGATGCAAATGTAACAATTCTTTCTGGCGTTGTTTAGTAATACTGTGCTCCAGATTATTTCAGAGACTTTTCCAAATCCAAAAGCCAGAAGACCTGAGCGTAGTTGTGAAAGATCTACCATGTATTTCTACAGCTTGTTTCATTATTATCATTATCACATAAACAGCAGAGTGACATCATGCAGGTTTTCCCCAGAGTCAACAAACACACACAGCTGCGATCATCAGTGACGGGAAATGTGTGTGAGGCGATGAGGAGACAGACGCTGTGTGTTATTGATGTTTTTCACAGCTAGCCTGAGCTCACAGGAAGTCGCTGATGACATTTCTGTCTGCTGTCGTCACACTAAAGCAGCCGAGTAAACAAAACAGGGACTTACGGGGCTGAAGTCGATGGGGAAGTAGCAGGACGTCACCTCGAACAGCTCCTCTGTGAATTTACCTGAGACAGCAGACATCAGGAAATCAGGCTAATTAGTAGGGCTGGGGGAAATAATCCATACAGCATAGTATCGCGATACTTTGCGTGGCGATATTGTATCGATAGACGGACACCAAGTATTGATATTTTATTATAAAAACTGTAGCATATCCCTCCGAAAGATGGTCGTACACTTGACTGATGATTTTTAATGCATTGACAACTCCAAAATCCAACGTAAAGCTATAAAAAGACACAAAACAACAAATACATTTAAGCTACATCCATATTAGCTTTACTTTAGCATACCATTAAACAACTTAACTTCAATATCGCAATACTTAGCATATCGTAGAATCGCAATACTATCGTATCGTGGCTTAAGTATCGCGATAGCATCGTATCGTAGGGAGCCTGGTGATAGTAGATCGTAACACAGTTGAAGGAAAGGCCAGAGACAGACAGAGATACAGAGAAAGAAGCACTCTTACCTAGATCATAACCTCGCAGGACGATGCCTTTGGCGATCTGGAACGCTAACAGCAGGTTACGAGGATCCCTCTCTCCGTCCATTGATTGGACAAAACCAAACACAAAGTCTGGTCCCAAGCCCTTCAGTTCTGAGGAGAGGGCACACAGGAGAACACAGATTTCTTTAAGTTCTGCTGATAGAAATATTGTTCCACCATATGATGTTTTGACAAAAGGCAGACGGCCAAAATGACACCACAAACCTCTTCCTGAAATTCTGAGGAAGTTGTGTTAGGATGTCGTTTGTAAACTGACATTGTGCTGAACATTTCTTAATCTGAGTTTAAAATCCATTAGATTTTATTTATATATCCCATTATCAAAAATGTCACATTGGTCTTAAGGCTTGGATAATAATAAGATATTGAAATTACAATTTAGATAATCCAAATGACAAAAATGTTAATTTGAACGTTTATAAAGAATATCTAATATGTTTATTCTACTACGATATAACAAGGAGAAACTGCTGGAGGACAGGACACACTGTCCCGCTGTGTGCTAAGTACTGGCAGACAGACACACACACTTCATTGTGTTGCATCTATTTGCTTCCTATACAGTTAGTCTAAGCAAAGTATTCAACTGCTAAACAAAGCAGAGGAAGGTGTGATAACTCTCTCCTTAATTATAGGTCTGGGAATAGTTTAAGAACCTTTAGGTGAGCAATAACAATTTCTGACTGTCTCTCGTGTTTGCAAATAACCTACAGCTATTGGCGCATTTCCACGCAGGCCTCGCTCGGCCTCGCTCGGTTTGGTTAGGCCTTATTAGGCCCGGCTCACTTTAATGCTGCGCTTCCATTACAGTTTAGGAACTGGGGTAGTTACTATAGTAACGCAGTGTAGGCGGGGCGATCAGCTTTTTGGCAGGCGGAGCGACGCTGCATACAACTGCCGTGACGTCATTCCGGCTAGCGGCTACTTTTTCTGGCCCTCCAAAATCGAGGTTCTTACAACCGGGCTGAATATGCTAAACTAGTGACGTAAACACTCTTGACTGCTGATTGGTCAGAGAGAACTACAACAAAATGAACATATTTGACCGTGATTTAATTGTAATACACGTTTCAAAATGATGCCGAAGTAACAACATACTGATACCGGTTAGTAAAAACCATGAATTAATGCTTTGACAAGTCTGCAGACAGACGGCAGGCGAAAAACCTTTTTAAAATGCGTGTTTTCTAAATGTAGCTTGGCTAAGCTAACGTTATATATGCTCCGACCGTCCACACTCACAACAACGGCCTATACAGACATAAATAAACCAGCGACTGTATTCTCCATGACACAGACAGTCTGTGGTTTGTACTTGTTTAACTTTTGTCTAGTTTCTGAACAGATATGAGGAGCTGTGAGCTCTGAGGGCTAACAGCTAACGGCTGTGTTGGTTTTGTGTTTCGCATTGAAGATGACGTCACGGCTCCGCCTACACTGCGTTACTATAGTTACTGCCCCAGCTACTAAACTGTAATGGAAAAGCAGCATAAAGTGAGCCTGGCCTAACAAGGCCTAACCATAAGCCGGGCTAGGTCCTGCAGTGGAAATGCGCCATATAACAGAGAAGCTTTGTGTTGTTCAGCAGATCTCTCAGTAATTATGGGGGAAATGTTGGTAACTAACTAACTGAGGAATCAGACGTACCTGCTTCTCTGATCGCCATGAGGTTGATGAGCATGTTGTAGACGTAGGCTCTCTCCGTCAGCATTAAAGACTAAGGGATAAATAAACAGAATCTATGAGTGTTTTTACCCACAATGCCTTGGAATCAAGAACTTTAGATGAGTCAAGTTTACCAACAAAAGCATACTTTGAAAAAGAGGAAGGGCTTTGCAGATGTAGAGGAAACAATTATCTTGAAGCACTCCAATTGTGGATATTTTACAAGAGTTTGTGTTTGCATATATGCTCAGGATCCTGATGACTTTGGCTGTATGTTCAAATATGAATATAAGTCTCACCTGAACGTGAACATCCTGGAACAAAGACCTCAGCATGGACACTGCTGAGCCAGGAGGCAGCACCGTACATTTTGTCTGGAAAAAAGGCGGAAACAAACACATTGTGCACAAGAGTCAGAGCTTCTCAAAATGATGTGCAATATATATATATATATATATATATATATATATACACCGTGAATAACTTTGCAAAATACTGTATACTTCCACCTGGCTGCTATATCTCAAAACTCTGGTACTGGATGTGTGTTTTGTAATTGTAAATTGTGTAATATCTACTTGTATCTTGAATATTTGTATGCATGCTTCTTAATTAAGTTATCTTATACCCCTTGCTGTTAAATACCAACCAACTATGTGCATATGTGCTATGTGTGCAATATATATAGATGCCGTTAATAACTGTGTAATATATACCTGGCTGCTAAATCCTAAGAACTGTTACAGGATGTGTATTTTGAAAATTATGTAACTTTTTATTTTTTATTATATTTTGTATTATATCATAACTTAGTACTTTTTAATGCATGTAACATAGGTAACAATAAGCTGTCTGTGGCTCTTTTTCCTGCTGTAACTGCGTACATGTCGCCTCTGTGGGACTAATGAAGGTGTTCTGATTCTGATTCTGATAATAAAACCTGCAAAGCAAAAAACTAATTTGCAAAATCAAGATCTTTCTGTCACTGAAAGTCTCCAGGAGGCGGACACTCACCAGCGCTCTGAGCCCCTGTAAAACCGGAGGAGTGATGACGTGATGGTCCTTCAAACGGTTTTCATAGAAGACAAGGAGCACTTCCACTGTGGAGAACAGACACAGGAAGATAAACATATATATTATAACAATTATTTAATAATACATAATAACCCTTCACATGAATATGGTGCATGTGCTCCTGCAACACTACAAGCAATCAAATGACAATCGGTCAACATTTTATAACTCAAGCAATAAGGCGATGGTTTTTGCACCTATATACCATGTGTATTTATATCGCACATTTTCAGACATTAACACTTAATAGGAAGACAACAGAAAGGAACACAATAAATAAACACAATGGAATAACAGATTTATAAAAACCATGCATAAAAGAGATACAGAATAGTTTGTAACATTGTAAATACAGTAGGAGCTAAAACAAGTTAAAAGAACTCAGCGTTGATGAAGACCTCAGGTTTTCGGGAAGTAAAAGCAGCTTCGGCGTGTTTGGTTCTGAGCCGGGGTACAATGAGTATTTCTTATGATATCTAGAAATTGAGTCACCTTCTTTCTCTGTAAGACCTCCATAGCACTCGTGTAAAACTTCGGAGAGAAGCTGGACTCCTCTGGCTCGAGTGTGAGGCTGAGAGCTGGTCAGACTCAGTCTACAACAGGAAAGGAAAAATGTTAATTATAAGAAAACGATTAATATGAGAGCCGAGAAACTCTTGAGTTTAAATGTTGCTTTTTAATGAATTGAAATCTGAAATATGTTAAAGTTAAATAATGACATATATTATATATTAAGCGTTTTGAGCACCAGGAAAAGTGGTATATAAATGACATGTATTATATTCCATATGCGTTTGGCTGGGCAATATATGCTAAATTATAGTTGGTTTTTACACACGAGGAATTTGCTTTGGTGTATAATGGTGCATACAAAAACAGGGGAAGAGAAATTGTAAAACTAGAAATATGAGCTGATACTGAAAAGGAGAAATTGTATAAAACATTTTTTTTAAACAATGTAAAAAGAAGTTTACAAGGATTTAAAGAATAATTGTCAAGCATATCTACAATAAATGGGTAAGAGCAGTGGTATTTCTTTGACATACTCATACTAAACCAACAGATAGAGGATATTTTTTAAATCATACAATGATAATGCTTTTATTGTGTTAATGTTATTGCTGTAATAATACAAATGTTGATAGCTTACCCCAGTGCCTCCACCAGCTGCAGAACTGTAAACTCTCCATTTTTGACAGCTGCACAGAAAGCCAAGTTTAGTGAATTGTGCAACAACAAACACATAAGCATAATTAATCTATCTCTAGTGGTTAACTACAGATTAACTAGCAGTATGGGCAGGTTCAAAGGTGCAGAGTTCATTGACAGGATGCTTTTCAATGAACACAAACACAGCAGCTAGCAAGCGGTAATAACACACTTAACTAGCATCTAAATTCACATTATTAATCAATGACAGCACAATTTAACACGAGGGGTACATTCAGGGTGTACTAATAACTTGATAAAATGAATAAACTAGTTACAAAATGTCTGTTTTGTGTGACTTGAGGTTGAAGAGCACACAGGATGTTGTGGTGCTAAGTTAGCTCGTTTCCCAGCATGCCGTGTTGCGCATCCCTGAAGCTCAGCCAGGTTTAAAGGCTTGTTTTTTAAAAACCTGGTGTTCTGGAAACATGTGGAGGAAATTAGGATTACGTCTTATTTACCTGTTGCTGTATCTTTGGCTTTGCTGTCCTGCAGTCCAGAGACATACTCCTCCACCAGAGACAGCAGCAGCGCACTGTCCGCAGCCATCGTGCCCCTGTTACTGAATTGAGACTGCGCATGCGCGGAAAGTTAGGGGTGAAAAATGACACATTTAACTTTTATTAGTTAAAACGAAACATTAACTAGCTATGTTTTGTGACATATTTGCTATGTTGGTTACTTATATGTTGGTAAAAATGAAATACAAAATAAAAAAATCTTAATGTTGAATAATTTGTTGGTGATGCCTTCAAGTGCTGTCCGAATTCAAAAACACTGTAAAGACTAAATCAATATTGCTGTTTCAACTTAAAATAAAATGACCAGTATCATTAAAAACAATGTATTCAAACATAAAACATAATGCCTGTAACTGTGTTTATGTATGCACCATATATACCAAGGCAAATTCCTCGTATCTCTAAACTTACTCGGCAATACAATTGTTTCTGAACCTGATTGCTTTTGTTCCTGATGTAAGAGAACCCAACACCTGCCTGCGTGTTTCTGCGCATGCGTGGAAAAGTCCAGCAGAGAGGGAAGTCTGTGGGATTTAACGAGGAAAAACTAAATCTGGAGGCAACCGCAAATAACTGAAGCGATCTACCGAAGTCTGCTGGAAACTGTAACTATCCGCTACCTTTGGAGGAAACTAAAACGTACTGGAAAATGGTCACGAGTGTGCGGAAGTGTGTGTTTACTGATGTTGTAGTAGCTAGCTAGCCAGGAAGTGCGCCGATCGTTGAAGCAGATTTTTATGAATGAGCGTAGTGTTCAAACGGTGGTACTACAGCTTCCGTGACGTCGTTTTGGCCGAAATATACTTTTTTCCATTGACATTGGGGAAAGAGACGTCTGTAAATCAGCGTACACATTCTTTTTAGCTTATTAAACTACCCAACTCGAACACTTTCATGGCCCGTATTTAAATAATTAGGGTCTAAACAGTTATAAAAAGCTGAATTCAGAGTTATTTTCTCCTCTCCATTCAGTGGACTGAGTTTGGAGGTTGGTCTTAAGGGAACACTCAAGTGCGCATGCTCCGTAGGAACGAGGCCCCGGATGATCCTGGTTCTTTCTGAATCTACAGTCGCTGTATTTTGAGATTCATGCGCCACTGAGCAACTCTCATAGGAGTGAACGGAGTATCCTGTTTTCTTTCCACATCCACGGTTGGCCCTGTTGGCTTGTTAGCTTGAAGAAGGTGGACTTCAGCATTTAGTTTGCAGGCAAGTTCATTAACTGACATGCTGCTCGTTGTATTCTAACATTGAAAAAAGAATAGTTTGGTATCTGTAGCTGTCGACTTGCGGTTTTTCAAACTTGTAGTGTAGGGACTCGTTTTAAATCCTGTGGGGTCGTGTCACACACAGATAGCACATAAGAGAAAACGCATGTAAGCAACATTTTTGCAGGTATTTCTCAGACTATCAGGCACCAAAGCTTCCCTGTGTTTGCCGCTACGGATGACCCATAGGTTTGCAACATTGGACCTGCAACCCGTGCTCCAAATCGGACCTAGTTTATCGTCTTCCTCCGCGATGGGCCCCCTTCTCAGCTAGTGGAAATCGTCTGAAGCCCTACAACCATGGGAGGATGTGTGGGGAGATACTGGGAAGGCTGGGAGGACACACAGAGCCGAGGGTCCTCCAGGAATGGTGGACGAGGAGGTAAGACTTGTGTGCTTCACTTAAATATCTTGTATTCTTGCAACACCACTACTTATAAGTTCCACTTCCACTTTGTTAACGTTAGTGAAGGCAACATGAGGCTAGTTTTGAGACATTTTGCCGGTTCATTGTGTAAAAAAATATGAGTTGTGCCATCTGATAAAAGGTCTACTTCTGCTTTACTGCATGCAAATTAGGCTTACAGACACCCAATTCACATTCAAGTGCACACAATGATCAAAACACCACCAGAAGTGGTTGAGACTCAATGTATCCAGGTGTATTTCACTCCTGCAGCAGCCTTAAAAGCATCTCAAGTGTCAACGTGTGATTCAGTTTCACCTCCTTGATCATCTTTTGTTTTTCTGTGGGGACACTGACAGACAACCAGAGGACTATTTGTTACATCACTCCCTCCATGGTCAGGGATTTGTGTGGAAAACTGCACACACTTGTCTCATACCAATGTGTTTACTCATGTTGTTACAGTCACTCATGCAGAACTGCCTCTCCTATAAGACATGTATTAAGACAAAGTAATGCATGAGGACATTTCCAAGAGACTTGGTTGTAACTGTTAATGAAATGCAGTGACTGTTCACCTGTATATCCACATTCAGCAATTCCATAGCGAGTTTCCTCTCCACAGGGCAATAGTCAGCCTCATTTTTCTTGCTGTTTTTCTACTTGGAGGAATTTCCTTTCCTATTTTGCTAGCTCACAAACTGTGGTGTTACTCTCTTGTGCTGTTTACGCTGACCACCCAGACAAACTCTACTATCCCAGACCCGCTTTTAGCTGTGATTAAAAACCAAAATCACCCACACTACTACGCCCACATTTCCCTGACTCTGCACCAATACCAAGGCCAGCAATTTCCTCAGCCAACAATTTCAAACCTCACATTTAATCCGGCAAACGGTGAGCTTGTTGGTCCACTTGCTATCTTAAAAGTGGTGTTATGGGAGCCTCGTGAACAGCACTCTGCAGTTTTTAATGAGGACATAGTGACCAAGCAGGGGGTTGTTGTTACTGATTCCCAACGTTTATTTTTCACACCAGGGACTTGATGTTACTTTTATCTACCTTCCCGGAAGATAACATTCTTCTAAAGATAAACACTGGCTTTGTTTTGTTCTCCGACACTTGTTTGATAGTGACGGATGGTATTTGGATTGCTGTTTAAGCTCTTAGCGAAGAAAATGTTATATTTACAAAACTGAATGACGCAGGCGCCACACAGCTGTATTGGCAGACGTTCTGAATGTCTGCACAGTTTTGACCCCAGACAACAATGAACATACTTAATTGAAGAAGATTCAACTTATTGTCATTACGTAGTACAGGCACTATGTAACGAAACGGTTTCTCTGCATTTGACCCATCCTAGTGTTAGGAGCAGTGGGCTGCCATTATGTACGGTGCCCGGGGAGCAGTGTAGGGAACGGACACCTCGGTAGCACTTGGTCTTTCCGGGAATTGAACTGGTGACCTTTCAGTTGCCAAGCCAAGTCTCGATACATGAGAGTAACAAATGCGTCACTTCCGGTCAAAAAGTACGGCTCCGCCCACTTTTGGGGGAAACCAAAGCTGTCATTTGAATGGCGGTCAGAAATTTAAGAAAACCGTGGATTTCTGGATCTTCAAAGAACCCGATTACGATGGCCAGTCAGGCAAACGATCGGGCTCGATATATGGTTAAATATAGCAGTAGGCTATCGATTTTCATAGATGAGGTGACACGTCAACGTCACTTTAAGGCCCCGCCCTCTTTTAGGGGAAACAGCGCTGTCATTTGAATGGCGATCGAGCCTGAAGCCACAGAGCTCATCTCTTACTGTCCTTTCTTCTTAGAGGAAGTACAGAAACGCGTAACTCTGGATTTGTTTTAATGTTTGAGGTGCAATAAACGACACGGCAGCTTGTTGGCATGATAAAACTATTATTTTCCGCCTCGCTCATGAGAGTAACAGCTGGCGAAATTACAGCCTCACCTACTGATTTTAATTTAACCACATATCGAGACCGATCGTCGATTTCAAATGATTGAATGTAATTGTTTGCCTTTCTGGCCATCGTAACCGGGCTCTTTGAAGATCCACAAATCCACGGTTTTCTTACTTTTCTGATCGGATTGGCAAAAACTTCAGAATTTGAATTGACCGCCATTCCAATGACAGCGTTGTTTCCCCCCAAAAGTGGGCGGGGCCATAATTTTCACCCGGAAGTGACGTCTGTGCTACTCTCATGTATGGACTTCGCCACCACCGCCCTAATATTTATTGGATTAACCTTAGAGAGGCCCTATTGTACTGTTTAGGGGTTTTCCCTTTCCTGACACGGAACAAGAGAGGAACAAAATACAATCATGATGATACATCAGGTGTTCATTTATACCATATGCCGTATAAAAAAGCCAAATATGGACAAAAGTTGTACCGTTACAAATGGGAAACAACCTTAAGGGTTCAGCTATATAAATCAACATATAAAAGAGAGATTATTGTACTAAAAATATAATGGTGGAAGTGATTAAGTGCAGCTTGTTGCATATCTGTTCTCTTTTCAAAGTGACTGTTTAGGAATGTCTGGTTTTCATTTGGATGCAGGTTTTGTCCCGTTTGTTTCATCGAACTTCACCGATGGAAAGTTTCTCAGTCAGTCTTTTTCCAACATTGTCTCCAGTTCAGAAAGACAGGACGTTTTTTTAAGAATGACTCCAGCTTTTAATCACATCAGTATCAAGGGACAGAACGAACAGCTGATACAGAATATGAACTTCATAATGATTCATCTCTCTTTGTTTCCTGACAAAATGCCCAATGGATTCACTTTTTTAAAGTCTTCACAGCCAATGTTCCCCGAGCTTTGAAAGGGGTTTGTGGTAATTCCCCACCCTGATAGGTATCAACAGAAACTCCCTGCTAGACCAGGCTTGGATCAAAAAGAACAAGTCCCATCATGTCCCGCTGCGTCAATGATTTCTCTAACTGGAGACAAATCGACTCTGCTTTACTCTCGGAGGAAGACGTCAAATACACAGAAAGCTCATGTGGTTTTCATTCAACAGTTTGGGGTGATTAGGTTCACTTCTTCCCAAGCAGTAAAGGGTTTGTCCTTATTGACTCAGGATGAAATGTGGGTTGTTTTCTATGTACAAGTTCTGCCTTTTTAACTCATATTTTCCTAATGATAAATCAAAACAAATTTGCGGTCGAAAAGGCTTGAAAAAACACTGGTGAAACAGGTTTAAACAACATGTCTAAAAAGCTATGATTTAGAGACTTTAAAGCAAGTATTTTAAAAGATAGCTTGAAAACCTGGTCATATTTGGTGGATTATATATTTATTTAAGTGACACTTCCACTTAATAATGATTGTAAAGTGGAATTGATATCATTTAGTGTTTTTTTTTTGGGTTGTTTTGGTAATTCTCCCCCTTTTTTTTTTTTTTTTTTTAGCACATATTGGTATTCATCTTCAAAATGCAGTGATTATTCAAGCTATAGTTAATGATTATAATGATTATAAAGTGGAAGTGATGGTTTGTTTTGATCAACACTGACAGCATATGCTATACATCCTTAAAGGTCCTTACACAAAAAGCCGATTTTCGGTGTCGAAAGATGTCTGGCCGTCGACGAGCGTCCTGTCGCCATACTTGCCAACCCTCCCGATTTTCGCGGGAAACTCCCGATTTCATTGCCCTCTCCCGGTTTCCTCCCGGGGTCATATTTCTCCCGATTTCTGACAAAATCAGATTTACTCAGGACTGTTTCCACTCGGACTTTAATACAGCTACACCATTGTTTGGTTGCCATGGTAGCGCGTCTCTTTAGCAGCGCGCGCAACTCAAAGTCTGAGAGGGTGAGGAAGATTGTCACAGATGGTGCTACAGGCCGCAAGGCAGTGCACTTACCACTACAATAAGCATGTTAATGTTAATCTAATACAGCTCCGGTGATGATCCACTTTGGTGTCAGCTTGGTGTGTAGGCCCCTTAAGATGTATAGCTAACATAGTATTATTTTTTATAGGAACAGCTTGGATTATTTGTTGGGTTGTACGATTGTCAATTCAATATCTACAGTAAGGCTAAATGAAAATAACTTGAAAATATGTAAGTCACCGACCAATGCCAATGTTTATTTTCAAGATTTGTAGGTTCTCAGATATTCGTCCCTGCCTCAAAATGCAGTAAATGAATAAGTATAGTAACTGCTTTGCGTTAAAATTAGGACACATTAGGAGCTGTATTTGTTGCCAGTGCTGAGTTAAGTACAATAAAAGAGACCATTGATCCCCTGGAATTTAAATCTCTAACCTAATCTAATAACCTAATCTCTAAGCATATTTCAAGATTCTCTGTGGAAATGAACATTGAGATCAAAAGCTTACAAGCATAAAATAAGGTGGAGGAGGTTTTTCCGTTAAGTCGACTTCAAAGGAAATTTAGAGGTTTAAAAGGCTCTGGTTGGGTCAGTGGTAAACAGCTGAGAATTTGAAATATTTTAGTACCGTCTTCAATTTAATTTATTGTTTCTGCTGGGCATTCTGAGTTCAAAAGTTACAGATGCTACAAAGGACTTTGTGTTGGCACAGAGACTGTATCTCTGCAGAAATCTGAACGCAGCGATAAGATAACAAGCTACGAGGTGTGTGTGTGTGTGTTTTACTGCATGAGGGAGTGTGCGTGCTTCTGAGCCCTGAGGAAATCCAGTCATACTGTAGATCATGGGTGTCCAAACTACGACCCGGGGGCCAAATGCGGCCCATTTTGAAACGGCCCTCAGCAAATTCAAATAAAGTATAAAGTATAATGGCACTATATTTTTCTCTTTATCTGTTTTTATTGTGTTGCACCGTTGGAGGAACCTGTGACCTAAGATTTTCATCGTCATAACTACACTGTAGCTATGTTCGTATGACAAAATAAAAAATATATGTACAAATATATATCATGTGTGCCCACCAAGCCCCCAGGAAGTGCGCCGGACTCTGATGAAAATATTCGTTGTGTCCAAACGGCGGTACTACAACTTCTGTATCAGTCCGTGACGTTACTGGGCCCAGAAAGACTTTCCCCATTGACTAACATTGGGAAAGAGACGTCTGTAAATCAGCGGATACTTTTTTTTAAACTAAATAAACTAGCCAGTATGAACTATGTTATAGCCCTTATGAGAATCATTCGGTCCTTAAAGTTGTAAAATGCACTAAAAGCCGAATCTAGATTTATTTTCTGTCTCCATTCATTCTACTGAGCCGAGAGTGGGAGCTCGGGGGGCGGGGCTTAAGGGGCGCGTGTTCTGTGAGCGCACATACGGGTTCTTCTGCTCTGACAGCTAGGCATGATGGGTAATCTGTGACGTTTCGCTCTCTCAAAAGTTGGGCCATTTTGTCCTCATGCGCCAATGAGCAGCTCCCATAGGAAAGAACGAGACCCTGCCTCCCCCTTCTTATTATACATCCATGGTGCCCATCTTTCAAATAAATTAAAGTTGGAAACATTTGTAAACAAATCTTAGTTGATATAATAACTGATTTACATAACAAGCTTGAAATCTACCCAGGCAGTATACCTCTAGTGAGTGAACCAGCCCTTCGTATATTTTTCTCTATGTGGCCCTCGGAGAAAAAAGTAGATCCACAATGTGTCCGGTTAAAGGGAACACTTCCCTCCAAACCCACTGCTCACGGACGTCTGCGTTTAAAGAGGAACACAGAAAACACCCTGCTTTCATTAATCGCCTCACGTCAGAGGAATGTGTTAAATGTCTACTCAGCGCCAAGGAAACATTGAACATAGTTTTCCCCGGAGCAGGTAATCCCTAGAGCTACCCTTTATGTGTTGTTGTGTGTGTGTTGTTGTGTTTGTATCCTGCAGCACAGAGAAGCCGGATATGATCCTCATACTTTGTTTATGACTTATTTTTATTGACGCTCATAAATCCAACATGCATCACGTGGCACCTGCTTTATGAGCACAGCTGGAGGAAAACACCCCCTTATTGCCTAATGGGTCAGTAATGCATTGCTTCATGTCTTCCTTTTGGGGTGTTTTACTTTAGATTTGGTTGAAACCCTTCCTTTTGTTACCGCCTGCTTTTCAGCAGAGGTGGGAAGTAGTGGAGTACAAATACTTTGTTACGTTACTTCAAGGTAGGGTAGGTACGAATGAAGAAACCAGTTTGAATGTGCTAGAGTTTGAATGTACGCAGCCGAAAAAAATCTGCCCCTTCCTTCAGACTTCCTCACAGAGCCCCTCCTCCAACACACACGAACGCGCACATGACCAATGAGGGCACGAGATAAGTTTGTGGTATCAGTACTTTACTACTTTCTACTTCTTACATGTTGAACTCAAATATCTGAACTTTCTACTTCTTACATGTTGAACTCAAATACCTGAACTTTCTACTTCTTACATGTTGAACACAAATACCTGTACTTTCTACTTCTTGCACTTTGAACACAAATACCTGTACTTTCTACTTCTTACATGTTGAACACAAATACCTGTACTTTCTACTTCTTACATGTTGAACTCAAATACCTGTACTTTCTACTTCTTGCACTTTGAACACAAATACCTGTACTTTCTACTTCTTACATGTTGAACACAAATACCTGTACTTTCTACTTCTTACATGTTGAACTCAAATACCTGAACTTTCTACTTCTTACATGTTGAACTCAAATACCTGAACTTTCTACTTCTTACATGTTGAACACAAATACCTGTACTTTCTACTTCTTGCACTTTGAACACAAATACCTGTACTTTCTACTTCTTACATGTTGAACTCAAATACCTGTACTTTCTACTTCTTACATGTTGAACTCAAATACCTGTACTTTCTACTTCTTACATGTTGAACTCAAATACCTGTACTTTCTACTTCTTACATGTTGAACACAAATACCTGTACTTTCTACTTCTTACATGTTGAACTCAAATACCTGTACTTTCTACTTCTTACATGTTGAACTCAAATACCTGTACTTTCTACTTCTTACATGTTGAACACAAATACCTGAACTTTCTACTTCTTACATGTTGAACTCAAATACCTGAACTTTCTACTTCTTACATGTTGAACACAAATACCTGTACTTTCTACTTCTCACATGTTGAACTCAAATACCTGTACTTTCTACTTCTTACATGTTGAACTCAAATACCTGTACTTTCTACTTCTTACATGTTGAACACAAATACCTGTACTTTCTACTTCTTACATGTTGAACACAAATACCTGTACTTTCTACTTCTTACATGTTGAACTCAAATACCTGTACTTTCTACTTCTTACATGTTGAACTCAAATACCTGTACTTTCTACTTCTCTCATTTTCCAAACAGCTGGTTCCTTTAGTCTGAATGTGTGTTTGGTGCGTGATCATTATTCTTTAGAGTCATTGCGTGCCTATTGATTTGAACACGATCCGTGTATCCATCATTTCCTGGTCTTCTCTAAAGAAGAGGGACCAATGGAAACGTTGTCATGTTGCCGTTGTTCAGCATGGAAACATTCATTAGCTAACAATGACATTATTGTTCTATTAATATAAAGGGAGGTCAGGTACTCTTTAAAGCAGCTGCTAGTTATGGGTACTTTTTACTGAAGTACACTTCAAAGCCTCTTTACTTTGACATGAGTAAAGAAGTTTAGTCAGTACTTCTACTTTTACCAGAATATTTTTAAACACGAGTATCTGTACTTCTACTTGAGTAAAGGATGTGTGAACTTTTGTGCCATCTCTGCTTTTTATACATACTTATATCCCCTTTTCTCATCATTAAAACACTTGGAATAAATTACAGGATACATTACTATAAATATATTCATATATATGGGACGTCCTTTCCTCCGGAGCGTCACGTGAAGCCACGTCCGTTTGTGATGACGCCGCACAGCTGATCGTCTGACAGCAGCCAGATCAGGGCATGCGCTGCATCGTCCAATCAGTGAGCGATACACAGTAAGGGGGCGGGGTGAGTGTCTGAGGATTTCACTGGTCTGGTAGTTTCTCGATTATTGCTCCTCCGTTATCGCCCCTCGATCCTCCGGCAAAAATAAGGCCACTGGGACTCAAGATGGCGCAGACAAATCCACTTCCGGTGAGCGAGAGGAGCGAGAAAGTGAGCAATAATGTTTTCACTACTTTTGTATTTTTACAATTGCCACTGAGGTGAATTGACAAACTCTGTTCTGGAGGTTCTTCAAAGTGACCTGAAAGCCTCTTATCTGAGAAGAGGATGCTTTTTGGTGAATTTCAGACGATTTCAAAGTCACACAATGTATGTTCCCCTCGGAGAAAATGGGGGGAAATGCCCCTGCACCGTTCCTCTTTCTACATCCATGCCCTGAACACACGACCCCCCCTTCTTGTAAACAGGAAGTATCTTTTTACCATGGGGTCGTTGTGTTTGCTGTTATCTACATCTTGAGCTCTCTTCCCTTTATTTACATATGAGAAAAATACATTATTAAACGTTTTTGCTGGTAAATAAATAGTTTACGTCCATTTCAAAACCACTAATCGCAACATGTATTGGCTCGAGTGTCTTAAATGTGAGCATTTGTTGCTTGTTCTTGTCATTTTTACATCAAAGTAAGCCGAACATCTTTTGTTTTCTTACTGTTTCGTTGGACAACACAATACATTTGATCACTTTTGATCTTTCTCATTATTTTCTCGATGTTGCATTAAGCCAGTGGTTCTCAAAGTGGGGGGCGAACCACCCCAAGGGGGCGCAGAGGCATGATAGGGGGGGTGCGAGAGACCAGGAGGAAAAATGGTTATTAATTTTAAAAAAACATTTTGAAAAATTATTGATTCGAAAATAATATGATACAGTACTATTACGTGTGTGTCTGTGTGTGTGTGTGTGTGTGTGTGTGTGGTGTGTGTGTGTGTGTGTGTGTGTGTGTGTGTGTGTGTGTGTGTGTGTGTGTGTGTGTGTGTGTGTGTGTGTGTGTGTGTGTGTGTGTGTGTGTGTGTGTGTGTGTGTGTGTGTGTGTGTGTGTGTGTGTGTGTGTGTGTGTGTGTGTGTGTGTGTGTGTGTGTGTGTGTGTGTGTGTGTGTGTGTGTGTGTGTGTGTGTGTGTGTGTGTGTGTGTGTGTGTGTGTGTGTGTGTGTGTGTGTGTGTGTGTGTGTGTGTGTGTGTGTGTGTGTGTGTGTGTGTGATCGCTCGTTGGTGCTAGCGAGCTACGCTAACGGATATAAGGAGTTTTTTCCACAACAAAGTGGAGGAGAGTCCTCTCCTGTCAGACTGAGAGGCTCAGTGAACTAAAGGACTCTCAGTGGGTCTCAAACATTGCCCCCGGACCCCCCTATGTGAGGTCCACACACCACCTATAAAAAAAATAGCACTTGACCCCTGCGTACACTGTGTATATGCGTGGGGAGTGTTGCAGTAGAACATTCCACTGTAGCGCTGGTACATTAATGGGGAAACCCTAAATGTTTGAGCACCCTCTATGAAACGTCAAGCTACCCCACAGCACCCCCAAAATAAATCTCTGGCGCCGCCACTGAGCCTGACTATTTGTGTTGGGGGGGGGGGGCCCTGACTTTTTTTTTTCTCCAAAGGGGGGGCCTGACAGAAAAAGTTTGAGAACCACTGCATTAAGCAGACGCTGCTTTAGTTATCGAGAACCAGATCTGCAGGTTAATCAATGATGGCAATACTCGTTAGTTGAATGCCTCTGTTATAGTTTTGGACATAAGAACTGGTATAACTTTTGTATATGGACACCTGTCGGTCTTATTGTGTAATATATGGACCCCATAAGGATATTTACTCCACTTGAATCCCCATTTGTCTTCTACGTAGACGCCACATGTCCACTTCCACTCTGTCTGAGTGGCACTGACTCTTCCTTTGCCTCCCTTTGGATTCTCTCCTCTCCAAGTGCTAATCCTACACCGCCCCACGTCCTCCAAACTGCTTCTCCTGAGCCGCCTGCTCTCTAAATAATTAGTTTGAAAGAAATGCAACCTCCTGTATCTGTGCTGTCTGCTTCATACTTTCCATCACTTCACTCCTCAGTGACCGGCATGTCTGTCTCAGGCATCTGGAATAGACGTTAAGTGTGTCTTAAGTGACGTTTTGACAAGTATGAAGTGAGTGACAGTTGGGTAGTACTGTTCTGTTCAAGTACTGCCAAAGATAAAGCAAAACAAGAGAATTGTGCCTTTCCTTTGCCCATCTATAGCTAAATTAACTTATTATGTCACTTATTACACCCGTAAAGAAATATTATGGTATGATCAGAAACATGTATAGCGATTTCAATGAGAGGCAGACAGACTGGTCCACATGATGTGTTGGGAAGTAGATCCAGGATATCAAACTGATTCATGAGCAAACATGTGGAAGCTAATGCTAAAGCCTACAGATTACAGTGAACTTTAAAAGTGAACCACAGTTTATTCAAATTTAATTAAGGTGCAATACTGTTCTTCTAATATGGGGTAGCTCTTTATGCACCGTACAATCATTTAGAAGTAAAAGCAGCATGAGTATTCATCAAAGACTGTATATATATATAAAAAGGGACACATCCAGTATTTCTTTAGTAGCTAAACAAGCTAACGCTGGTTAGTGATGTGCTAACGTTCTCTGTTAATGTTAGTGCCAAAGGTTTTAATGTAGAACAGTAACAATTGTCACTCTCAGAAATGCAATGCATGTTTTACCATCAGCTTGAAAGTAGTAGTAGTAGTAGTAGTAGTAGTAGTAGTAGTAGTAGTAGTAGTAGTAGTAGTAGTAGTAGTAGCAGAGGTGGGACCAAGTCATTGTTTTGAAAGTCCGAGTCAAGTCTCAAGTCTTTGCGCTCAAGTCCAAGTCAAGACTCAAGTCAGGATGGGCAAGTTCAAGTCAAGTCAAGTCCTAAACTAAAGACAAAACGAGTCATAAACAAGTCATTATGTGTTTTTCACCAAATGTAATGACATCGATCAACAGAATAATACTTAATAATCAAACTGCTCTTTATTAGTCACATTAATAATTTAATAATCCATTTTCTCTCTGCTGGTAAAGTAACGTGTGTTTTTCTAATTTAAGAGGGATCAGTAAGGTAAGGCTACCGTGACGGTTTGATTCAGAAGGAGTTTAATGTATAAGATCCCTGATGTTGAGGTAACCAGAATGTTTATTTCCACTGTGTACAACATGTTATAAGGGACCCACAATCTATCTTTATGCAAGGGATAATGTGCAGCCAGGCGGTCTCTATGGGGAAGAGAACACCTGCATCTAGATCCCTCTGCAGGTGGTACTTTAACTATATTTTGATGCTAATACTTTTGTACTTTTACTTGTAACATTTTGAATGCAGGACTTTTTATTGTACAGGGTTCCTGCAGGTTTCGGCAACTCAAATAACACCTTTTTAAGACCACTTTGAATAGAATTTAAGACCTATTTCACGGCAATAAAGTATGAAGGAAAATTGATATAAAAGAAGAAATACGTCCCATAATCACTTACAAAGTAAATGTATTCATGTTCAACATAAGAACAGTGACTGAACATAACAGCATAACAGTACAGAACTGTGTTAGTGTGTTAGACAAAAAGTGTGTATCTGTGTGTGTGTGTGTGTGTGTGTGTGTGTGTGTGTGTGTGTTAGGGCTGTGCAATTAATCATATTTTAATCGCAATTACGATTTTGGCCTGCCACAATTACGAAAACAACATAATCGGAAAAAACGATTATTTAGCTTTGCTAGGTTGTGACAGTGCACCACAACATATTTGATCTAATGAATTTTTTAGTAATGTATCATTTATTTAATTAATTTTTGTATTGGTTTTTCAGTTGAATTATACGTTCAGGGTAATCAACAGTTAAAAAGATACTGTTCAAATTATTATTTGTTTTAAAGTTCAATAAATGGATGTTTTCAAAGTCAATGAATAATCATATTTAATAATCGTGATATTAATTATTGACCAACATAATCTTGATTATTGCCATAATCGAGCAGCCCTAGTGTGTAGAGTCTACAGCACCTCCGCTTTTAGGGTTGACGTAGACCCAAACTTCGCCCGGCGGTCCCCCGGTGTTGTTGCGGGAGCTGCTGCATTAGCTGCTACTGCACTAGCTAACGCTACATTAGCTGCTGCTGCACTAGCTAACGCTACATTAGCTGCTGCTGCACGAGCTAACGCTACATTAGCAAAACAAACACTAATTTATTTTTGCAAAAGGTGCAGCGGGCTTCAAACACGTTCCCTCCACTGGTTTCAACCAAGCACTAAATTAGATGTTTTCCAACCAAATACGGTTGAACTGACACTTCCCCATATTTATTTGTAAGTAGATTCGAAGATAGGCTATATGAGCTGAAGCTTGGTTGCTAGGTTACTAGCTGGGTGTTCTCCAATAAGGGGCCGGGGGAAACAAAGTTAGTGATTACTGGTTCCATGTTGATTTAATTCAATACAAATTGTTGGGGGGAACTGAAAGGCTATTACCGTACTGGTTACTTTGCAGCCCGGACATTTCCCCCAAAACACATTTAGACGCTATCGCAACATAGAAGTACCTTTCAAATCCGATAATTTTTAAGACCTTCTGAATCATATTTAAGACCTTTTTAAGGCCTTAAATTCTGATTATCAAATGTAAGACTTTTTAAGACTTGTTAAGACCCCGCGGGAACCCTGATTGTAACTTTTTTTAATTGTCTGAACTTCTCCCACCTCTGACAATAAATCCTGAGTGGTTACCAAAAAAAAAACCTGCTCTGAAGGTTATTTTCATTTTTACAAATCCTGCACTCAGCTTTGCTTTCTCCAATATCATTGAAAAGCAGCCAGATGCTGCTTCTTTTTTCGGTTTTCGCTAATTTCTTGACTTTTTCCGACGCGCTTGCATTTAAATCCGGCTCCCCGTCGCTCTGTGCAGCTGGCCTGTACCACTACACATGCTGTGCACCCCACCCTTCTTTCACATAATGGTATGATCCTAGTGTGTCCTCGCATATGATTGGCCGCATGGTGGCCCAGCTAAATAAAGACCCGCCCCTGCCTGCAAGGATTCTCAGCAAGAGTAGGAGCGGCTGAAGATTCTGCTCTCCCCGACGGGAGTCTGCTCTTCTAGCGGCAGCTCGCGATCGGCGTGTTGGAGACCTCTGAATTAAAGTAGCAAGTCACCTCAAGTCAGAAGGCTCAAGTCCAAGTCAAGTCCCGAGTCATTGGTGTTCAAGTCGAGTCGCAAGTCATAAAATGTGTGACTCGAGTCTGACTCGAGTCCAAGTCATGTGACTCGAGTCCACACCTCTGAGTAGTAGTAGTAGTAGTAGTAGTAGTTTTTTGATGGACACTATGATTGGCTAGTCTGCATTTGAGGGGCGGGACTTAGCAAAGGTCCAGGTGTGGTTAATCGTGGTGTCTTTGACTGGTGCCCATAGCTTACAGAATAAACCGTAATTGTTTACACATGTAACTGCTGAGTGATGATCAGAAATGCTAGCTGCCTGTCCTGATGCTAGCGTGTTAGCATGCGTCCTCAGACCTCCACTAATGTGAGTGCTCTGCTGGCCTAGGTGTGCTTTGTGTTAATATTGAATGGTGGGAAACACAGGTAAGGTTACCGGACAGTTATAGTTCTACACATGCTTCATGAATATTGCAAAACCTGGATGACCTCCTAATTTTAGATCAGGATGACACTAGCAGCTAGCATTTCTCTCTGCTGCCAGCGCTGTGTGTGATACGAGAGGAAAGCACAGGATGTTTATGGGAACATTGTGTTACTCATAAACCTACCTATACATTGCATTATGGTGTGCATACTTACACGTGATTACGACATTCATTAAAATCAACGGTGGTACTGGAAAAGCATTAAAAACGAATTCCATGCCAGTAAGAATATAGTAAATGACAGTCATAACAATTGTGCACAATAAAAACTGGTTTATCACATCACTTCAAATGTGGTTTTTGCAGACGGTTCTCTTACTATTATGGCGCATTTCCACTGCAGCGCGTAGCTCGGTTTAAGCGTGCCGTGCCAAAGCCGGCCCGTTTTTTGTTGCGTTTCCACTAGGGCTAGTTCCGGCTAACGGGTACCTTTTCACAGTTTTTCTGGCCCTCCAAAATCGTGGTTCTTTCCGGTCCAACAACCGGGCTAAATATGCTAAACTAGTGACGGCAAGGGGGCTACAACTACAACACAATGAACATATTTGACCGTGATTTAATTGTAATACACGTTTCAAAATGATGCCGAAGTAACAACATACTGATACTGGTTAGTAAAAACCATGAATTAATGCTTTTAAAATGCGTGTTTTCTGAATGGAGATTGGCTAAGCTAACGTTGTATATGCTCCGACCGTCCACACTAACAACAACGGCCTACAGACATAAATAAACCAGAGACTGTACTCGCCATGACACAGGCAGTCTGTGGTTTGTACTTGTTTAACTTCTGTCTAGTTTCTGAACAGATATGAGGAGCTGTGAGCTCTGAGTGCTAACATCTAACGGCTGATGTTTGGTTTTGTGGTTCGCATTGAAGATGACGTCACGACTCCGCCTACACTGCGTTACTATAGTTACTGCCCCAGCTACTAAACTGTAATGGAAAAGTGAGCCTGGCCTAACTATACCGTGCGAGGCCCTGCAGTGGAAATGAGGGACGATTTAGAGCAATGTTTTTAATGAGTAGGGTTGGGAACCGAAACTCGGTTCCAGATGAGAACCGATAAGAAAATGCCGGGTACCGGGTACCCATACAAAATACACAATTTCGGTTCTGCTTAACGGTTCCTAAACGCGGTAGACCCTGTATTCCAGCGGGTCCGTCTGCACCGCGGTGCTGCGGTGACCCGGTGGAATACAGGCCGGACCTGGAGAATCACAGAACGGCCGGTCGTCAGCGGGCCGTTGCCCGCCGGCTCGGTACGCTGACGGCCGGCACCGCCCTTCATTTTTTAAAACGGCATCATATAAATTGCGCTGACAGGCGACAGAGGTCCACAGTTGCCCCGCAGCGATGCTCCCCCGCCCTCCCGTAGACATTTCACGAGCTCAGTCACTTCATAACACCAAAGATAGGTCGCGGTAAACGCTCTGAAGTGAGGCTCCACTACACTAAAAAATAAAAATAAAAGGCAAAGTGTAATGCCTGTTAATAGCTTGCCACAGGCATAGCTCAGTTAAAATAAAGCACAGCTATTGTGCAATACATTTGTATTGCATGTATATTTTTTAGTAACAATTTCAGTTAAAGCTTTTAAGAATAAATATATTTTTGTTATCTAAACGTTTGACCTCTTTATTTTACAATTTTGGAATCGATAAGAACCGGAATCGATAAGCAGAACCGGAATCGAAATCGGAATCGATACATTTCAAACGATACCCATCCCTATTAATGAGTGAATCTCCAATGCATTCAACATGTTAATCAGACCTCAGAGATATACACAAATCAGAGAAACACTGAATGTAACGACAACTGTTGACAAGAAAGCTACAGTTCACTGTTTATCTTTTACATTTTTTTTATTTGCACATCATACACGGAACAAAAATATAAACGCAACACTTTTGTTTTTGCTCCCATTTTTCATGAGATGAACTCAAAGATCTAAAACATTTTCTATAAACACAAAATAACCATTTCTCTCAAATATTGTTCACAAATCTGAAAGAATCTGTGATAGTGAGCACTTCTCCTTTGCCGAGATAATCCATCCCACCTCACAGGTGTGGCATATCAAGATGCTGATTAGACAGCATGATTATTGCACAGGTGTGCCTTAGGCTGGCCACAATAAAAGGCCACTCTGAAACGTGCAGTTTTGCTTTATTGGGGGGGTCTGGGGGGGTCCGAAAACCAGTCAGTATCTGGTGTGAGGGGTAGGGTTAGGGTTAGGGTAATGTTGTGAATCGAGTGGCCTGTGTTCATCGTCCATAACATACGCCTGCCCCCATAACCCCACCACTACCATGGGCCACTCGATTCACAACAAGGGGGTTACCTTGGTTGCTGATTGGCTAATGGTTACACAAGACATGTTGATGTAGAAGAGACATGAAGAAGAGGGGACACATGTTGATGTAGAAGAGACATGAAGAAGAGGGGACACATGCTGATGTAGAAGAGACATGAAGAAGAGGGGACACATGTTGATGTAGAAGAGACATGAAGAAGAGGGGACACATGTTGATGTAGAAGAGACATGAAGAAGAGGGGACACATGTTGATGTAGAAGAGACATGAAGAATAGGGGACACATGTTGATGTAGAAGAGACATGAAGAAGAGGGGACACATGCTGATGTAGAAGAGACATGAAGAAGAGGGGACACATGTTGATGTAGAAGAGACATGAAGAAGTGGATTTTGTATAATAGGTGACCTTTAAGAAATATCAAAACCTTTAGGACGCACCAATGACATACAAACAAATCCTTCTAGATAAAGGGTTACATTTTTTGCATAAAAGCAGTGTTTTTCCTGAAGAGTCTACAGACATCAGTACCTGTACCACACTTGTGTTTTCAAACCAAAATCCCAGACCTTTTTAACAACCTAACGATCCTCCCTTCCCCTCACAAGTTCCTCCAAAAATAAGTCTATCATTTCACATTAAGAAATATCAAAAACTTGAGGACACAAACATGTCAGAAACAATCTTTTAGAGCAGTGGTTCCCAACGATGTTTGTCTCGTGTACCCCTTGAGCTGGTCGCCATTCTATTAGATCCCCCTCACTCATTTGCCTACATTCTTTCGTGTATTAAACCCTTTGTTATCGTGTTTAACCCAACTGCTCCTAAATGAAAGTCACTTGTATAACTCACATTGAATACAAACACTTGTTGTCAGGTAAAACAATTATGTTAAGACTCACCACTTATTTAGGAAGCCAATAACTTGTATCCGTCATATTTGAAAAGAAACATTGTTATTTTCTGTATTCATGTAACACGAAAGTTATTTATCTGGCGATGACTTTCGCTATTTTTAGAACGCCAGGGACCTACGTACCCCCTGCGATCCCCTCAAGTACCCCTAGGGGTCCCCGTACCCCCGGTTGGGAACCACTGTTTTATAGAATAGTTCAATATAAATATAAAAGCAGTGTTTGTCCTGAAGAGTTTCCAGACATCAGTACCTGTGCCACACTTGTTCACTACCTAACGACCCTCCCTTGCTTCTCCTTCCCCTCGCAGGACGTAACGAGCCTCTGAAGAAAGACCGCCCCAAGTGGAAGAGCGACTACCCGATGACGGAGGGCCAGCTGCGGAGCAAGAGGGACGAGTTCTGGGACACGGCACCCGCCTTCGAGGGCCGAAAAGAGATCTGGGACGCTCTGAAAGCTGCTACAGTGGCGCTGGAGTGCAACGACCACGACCTGGCCCAGGCTATAGTGGACGGAGCCAGCATCACTCTGCCACACGGTGAGCAGAGCCGGGAAGTAGTGGAGTACAAATACTTCGTTACTGTACTCCACTACTTATTTTTAAGTTTTACTTTTTACTTTGACTTCTTACATGTTGAACACAAATACCTGTACTTTCTACTTCTTACATGTTGAACACAAATATCTGTACTTTCTACTTCTTACATGTTGAACACAAATACCTGTACTTTCTACTTCTTACATGTTGAACACAAATACCTGTACTTTCTACTTCTTACATGTTGAACTCAAATATCTGTACTTTCTACTTCTTACATGTTGAACACAAATACCTGTACTTTCTACTTCTTACATGTTGAACACAAATACCTGTACTTTCTACTTCTTACATGTTGAACTCAAATACCTGAACTTTCTACTTCTTACATGTTGAACCCAAATACCTGTACTTTCTACTTCTTACATGTTGAACACAAATACCTGTACTTTCTACTTCTTACATGTTGAACTCAAATACCTGTACTTTCTATTTCTTACATGTTGAACTCAAATACCTGTACTTTCTACTTCTTACATGTTGAACCCAAATACCTGTACTTTCTACTTCTTACATGTTGAACTCAAACACCTGTACTTTCTACTTCTTACATGTTGAACTCAAATACCTGAACTTTCTACTTCTTACATGTTGAACACAAATACCTGTACTTTCTATTTCTTACATGTTGAACTCAAATACCTGTACTTTCTACTTCTTACATGTTGAACTCAAATACCTATACTTTCTACTTCTTACATGTTGAACACAAATACCTGTACTTTCTACTTCTTACATGTTGAACTCAAATACCTGTACTTTCTACTTCTTACATGTTGAACTCAAATACCTGTACTTTCTACTTCTTACATGTTGAACACAAATACCTGTACTTTCTACTTCTTACATGTTGAACTCAAATACCTATACTTTCTACTTCTTACATGTTGAACTCAAATACCTGTACTTTCTACTTCTTACATGTTGAACTCAAATACCTGTACTTTCTACTTCTTACATGTTGAACTCAAATACCTGAACTTTCTACTTCTCACATGTTGAACTCAAATACCTGAACTTTCTACTTCTCACATGTTGAACTCAAATACCTGTACTTTCTACTTCTTACATGTTGAACTCAAATACCTATACTTTCTACTTCTTACATGTTGAACACAAATACCTGTACTTTCTACTTCTTACATGTTGAACTCAAATACCTGTACTTTCTACTTCTTACATGTTGAACTCAAATACCTGTACTTTCTACTTCTTACATGTTGAACACAAATACCTGTACTTTCTACTTCTTACATGTTGAACTCAAATACCTGTACTTTCTACTTCTTACATGTTGAACTCAAATACCTGTACTTTCTACTTCTTACATGTTGAACTCAAATACCTGAACTTTCTACTTCTCACATGTTGAACTCAAATACCTGTACTTTCTACTTCTTACATGTTGAACTCAAATACCTGTACTTTCTACTTCTTACATGTTGAACACAAATACCTGTACTTTCTACTTCTCACATGTTGAACACAAATACCTGTACTTTCTACTTCTCACATGTTGAACTCAAATACCTGTACTTTCTACTTCTTACATGTTGAACTCAAATACCTGTACTTTCTACTTCTTACATGTTGAACTCAAATACCTGTACTTTCTACTTCTTACATGTTGAACTCAAATACCTGAACTTTCTACTTCTCACATGTTGAACTCAAATACCTGTACTTTCTACTTCTTACATGTTGAACACAAATACCTGTACTTTCTACTTCTTACATGTTGAACTCAAATACCTGTACTTTCTACTTCTTACATGTTGAACACAAATACCTGTACTTTCTACTTCTTACATGTTGAACTCAAATACCTGTACTCTCTACTTCTTACATGTTGAACTCAAATACCTGTACTTTCTACTTCTTACATGTTGAACACAAATACCTGTACTCTCTACTTCTTACATGTTGAACTCAAATACCTGTACTTTCTACTTCTTACATGTTGAACTCAAATACCTGTACTTTCTACTTCTTACATGTTGAACTCAAATACCTGTACTTTCTACTTCTTACATGTTGAACACAAATACCTGTACTTTCTACTTCTTACATGTTGAACACAAATACCTGTACTCTCTACTTCTTACATGTTGAACTCAAATACCTGTACTTTCTACTTCTTACATGTTGAACACAAATACCTGTACTTTCTACTTCTTACATGTTGAACCCAAATACCTGAACTTTCTACTTCTTACATGTTGAACTCAAATACCTGTACTTTCTACTTCTTACATGTTGAACACAAATACCTGCACTTTCTACTTCTTACATGTTGAACTCAAATACCTGTACTTTCTACTTCTTACATGTTGAACACAAATACCTGTACTTTCTACTTCTTACATGTTGAACACAAATACCTGTACTTTCTACTTCTTACATGTTGAACTCAAATACCTGTACTTTCTACTTCTTACATGTTGAACACAAATACCTGTACTTTCTACTTCTTACATGTTGAACTCAAATACTTGTACTTTCTACTTCTCTCATTTTCCAAACAGCTGGTTCCTTTAGTCTGAATGTGTGTTTGGTGCGTGGTCATTATTCTTTAGAGTCATTGCGTGCCTATTGATTTGAACACGATCCGTGTATCCATCATTTCCTGGTCTTCTCTAAAGAAGAGGGACCAATGGAAACGTTGTCATGTTGCCGTTGTTCAGCATGGAAACATTCATTAGCTAACAATGACATTATTGTTCTATTAATATAAAGGGAGGTCAGGTACTCTTTAAAGCAGCTGCTAGTTATGGGTACTTTTTACTGAAGTACATTTCAAAGCCTCTTTACTTTTACTTGAGTAAAGAAGTTTAGTCAGTACTTCTACTTTTACCAGAGTATTTTTAAACACGAGTATCTGTACTTCTACTTGAGGAAAGGATGTGTGTACTTTTATTTATCAAATGTGGATATAGAATCAAACCATTCAGCTGTCTTTGTCGTATTTGATTTCTTGCAAGAAAGTTCAGTCCGTCGTACAGAGAGCATACAGTCTGCAGAGTGAAGGACGAAGAGTAGGGTTTGGGTTGAATATTTAAACGCAGAGAGAGAGGAGAAAACACATCTTAATAAAAGTGTTTTTGTAATGTTTTTTTTTGGTTAGATGCCGCTTACGAGATGTTCACGTGTTGTTATACTACAGAGGTTGCTAACAAGTGACCAAAATGATAATAGCGAACGTCGAACGTTAGCTGCCTTTAGCCCAACATTAGCTTTTTACTTCTGGAGTTTGCATTAATGCTTCAACTATTATAAAAGTGGTGTTTATATATTTGGAGATTTGGAGGTTATCCTGCTGTGTTTTCCCAAATCAAATGGAAGAAGGGAGCCTTTGTACGCTGGAAGAAATGCTGCTCCAAAATCAAGTGAAAGAATGAAAACACGGTGTTTTCGCTCGTAGTAAGTAAAAAATATCTGCCAATAGATCAAGTGAAGATTTGCTTGGTTAGATTTCTTGAAATAAAACGGGATATTTAGATAAAGGAGATTAATCAGCTGAGAAAACTTATATTGAACTACCGGGATCAGTAAATGTTATTACAAAATAAGCCTGAAATGCTCCAAAGTGTTCAGTTTTCTGACGTTAGTTGGTGATTTTTTAATAAGAATTTGTTTTCCTTTTTTCAATCAAATAAGATTTATTTGTTAAAACAAGATTAACCTTCTTTTACAAAAACCACAGCCAGCCGCTTAAAGAACTTGTTTCATTTGAGATTCAAAATAAGATGTTTTCAAGAGTCTAGAACAGGGGTCGGCAACCCCTGGCACCGTAACCAGTGGCAAAATATTTACATTGTATTTTCGGATCCTGAACGAGACCGCCGCCAGAGCGCGTCTCCCCGTTACCTGCAGAAGGAAGCCATGCACGCAACGCAGCCCCGCTCTCTTTAACTCCAGTCGACTTGCTGCTGCTTTCCTCCGTGGTGAAACGATCAGGGGTGAAGTGCTGCCGGAGCACGCCCGCACTTCACAAATTGCAGTACCCATAAGGAGCTGTACAAATGCCGCAGTTTTTCCGTGGCTGTGTCTTTAGTTATGTGTTATGTGTAACGTTGCTGCCTTCTTGGCCAGGTTAGCATTGAAAATTAGATTTTAGGGGGGGCGTGTAACAGCGGTAATTAAAGTTTAAAAGTCTCAAAATGCTACAACTACTGTCACGAACTGGATGAATGTGAAGTATGTTGTTAAAGGAGGATGAAAGCGTAATGAAGGAGCACTATTGGAGTGACTTTGATGGTTATTGGACTCAGGATTCATTCATTTGGATTCCCGCTGTATGAAGAAATTAAAGGACGGCGCAAGTGGAACCAATTCACAAAGGGATTAAACTGTTTAAAACACATGCTCAAAGTCAGCCGGATTTTGCCGATGTGTTTATGTGGATTCAAAAGTTGTAAATAATGTACAAAATGGAGGAGACAGATCTGATCGGAGCAACTGACAAATAATCCAACTGAAACCGGCATGGACAATGACTATGTTTTAAAAAAGTGCTTATCCAGACAAGCCTGGTTTGGACACTTTGCGGGCAGAAGAAACATTTCTATTAAAGAAAGAATTATACATTTCTGTCTTTTTATGCCTTTAATACTAACTTGAATTGCTATTCAAATTAATTGATCAATTACTTTTTATATTTTATTGTAATGTAGAGACAAGTCTTTTAGTGACAATCATGTATTGCTTTACAATTATATGTAGAAAAAAAAGTCTAAATATGATATTTGGCCTCAAATCATCTGAGGCCTGGTGCCCCCCCTGCGATCTTTGGCGCCCCCCCCAGGTTGGGAACCACTGGTCTAGAAGATGCATTGTCTAAAAACAAGACCCTATATCTCACTGCATTGTTACCTCTTCAGTTATTATGTCTTGTATCGGGTGTAAAGACACATTCTGACTAGATATTAGACGAATATACTTGGCAAGATTTTGAGTTTTTACAGTGTAATGCTTACCACCGTCATCACTGCACCACTCTGTAGTCCACAAAACCAACGTCTTATCTACTTGTTGTTTTAAAAGTCTGTAGGAGACACTCAGTTTTCTTCATCCTTCCTCTCCAGGTACTCTGGCTGAGTGTTACGATGAACTGGGGAACCGCTACCAGCTTCCTGTTTACTGCCTGGCTCCTCCTGTGAACCTCATCTCAGAGCGAAGCGACGACGACCCCAACGACAGCCCCGAAACGCCCTCTGCTCCCAAGAAGGAGTTCCAGCTCAAGGTATGACTCCTGCCTCCTAACATCCTTGAAGACTTATTTGGTTGCTTTTCTTTGTTATTTAGTGAGAGTTTGCAAGTGATGACGTGTCGTATAAATGTATTTGCTTTGCCCACACTTCCAATAAATGCAATATATTTGATGAAATGGTCAACATGTATTAAAAGGGAACCCTTAAATGATACTCCTATTGGTTTTAGCTTTTTTAATTGTCTCTGTGTCCGATATAGAGAGTTCTGATATAATAAAAAAGCACTAAAGGAAGTTGATATAATAGTTTTCTTTTACTTTTAGGGTTATGAGGTCTATATAATATAAATGAAAGCATTGGATGTAAAAAGAAAACCCCAAAACAAATTGCCCGATCGCCTAAAAAAAAAAAAATGTATGCTTACTTATAAGATAATAGTAATACAACAATATACATATATATAAAAAAAATGGAAATAGTGCTTTTCACGTTGGTCCATTATTGATTTCCCCCCTTCCTGCTGTGTGTCTGCAGGTTCGCCTCTCCACGGGCACGGACCTGCGTCTCAGCGCCTCGATGGCGGACTCCATCGGGCTTCTGAAGAAGCAGCTCCACGCTCAGGAGGACATCGACGCCGCTCACCAGCGCTGGTTCTTCTCCGGGAAGCTTCTGACGGACAAGACGCGGCTGCAGGACACTAAGATCCAGAAGGACTTTGTCATCCAGGTCATCGTCAACCCGCAGGCCCTCGAAGCCCCGAAACTCGACCCCGTCACCCCCGTCACCCCCCCTTCCTCACCTGTTTCTGAATAAAGACGTGGAGGACACTTAAGGACCAGATGGGGCCCTTCTTTTGCTGGATTTTTGATGACAAGGGAGAAACTTAAAAAGTGCTGCTTTTCTTTCATCTACCATGTGTCATTGTACTCAATTTTTTTGTGGGGGTGTCCCACACTAACTCTGGAGATCCTCGCCCCCCTTGTGTCTTTGAAACCATCTTGAATTAAAAGCAGACAACATACAGAAATGTGCTCATCACTAACTGCCCTTTCTATTTGATCAGCACTAAAACTAACGACGTGCCAACGGAGGAAATGCAGAGTGTTGGTTTTAAAGCACATTTCCACTTTGACTTCCTGACTTCCTGTTTCCTCCACAGAAACGGGAGGAACTCTCTCCTCCTCACTTCCTTTTTATTGAGGAAATAATTAAAACTGAGCTTTTTTTGCACATTCGAAGAAGATAACTATACTTTTGTGGTAGTTTGTGTGCCTTCTACAAGAAACTAAAAAAGGGTTGATGTCCTGAAAGACGCTAGTTTTTAGGCTTAAGCCTCATGTCTTTTTTTAGATTAAGGAACTCTTAGATCAATCCAAGCTATAACTGCTGCCTTTTTTTAACAATTTCATGAATCTTGCAGACAAAATATCGAGTGTGTGTGCTGGCGGCAAATGTGTGTGTGTGTCTGGAATATGTATTTAGCCCATATTATACATTTCAGTAGCTAACAAAGACTGTTTCCTGGTCGTAGCTTTGCAGTCAAATCATATCATATTGCAGAGGGAAAGAGGAATTCCCAAGCATCAATTATGGTCTTAAAAGCTGCATTAATGACCACTTATTGACCCCCGACCACTAGGGGGCAGCAGCACAGCCTATATGTAGTCACTTCAGCTACTAAGGGCCTGTTGTCCCGTTTCCTCACCACCTGATGAATGTAAACCCAGTATTCATTAGCCTTTTTAATGCTCAATAACCTCATTTGTTCACGCAACGTTTCTTCACCAGCATACAGGCAGCTTCTGTGAGTGTGTCTGCCTTCAAGCTTTTATATGTGGGATTTATCAGCCATCGGGAGACTCTGTGGAGCGGTGAATGAAAACAATGAGCTGGAGGAAATAAGTGGAGAGAGGAGTTGATTATCAATGCAACAGGATGTATTAACAACCACAGGAAGTTGTTTGTTTCAGTGTTCATTTCAGAAGTATAAGATGCATTCGATCAACACGCATAACTCTTTTTAAAAATAAGATCTATCAATTGACTTTTGATATTATGAAGCCCTGAGACAAAAAGCATCATCTTAAGTTTTATGTCTTTGGGTCTGACTTCAGAACGGGTTAAAAGAAAGTAGTTTGTTCAGAGAAACTATTAATTATATATATTTAATTGTGAAATGGGTGGAAACAAAGATGTTTTGGCAGGTGAATTGTTTCCTAATTTTGTCAGGCTCTTACATTGTATGTTCACAAGCTATGTTGAATTACTGATGCCTTCCTTTCTTATTCTATAACTGTGTCAATACGGTTTAAAAGCCGTATTAAAACATAGATTAGAGGTGCACTTCTGCCTCTTGCGGCCAAAATGAGTACTGCAAACAAAAGTATAGTATTTGTTCTAAATTCAGGCAAATGTTTATTTCCAATTTCAGTCAGAGAATCGTAATTTCGCATTTTAAGGACACTTTAAATCCCTATTCTGCTTCTTCAACGTCATGTTAGTGTCCGATTGAGGTTACATCCCAGAATAGATATCCATGCCATTAGAGATTTAAGACTGTGTCATGATGTATTTCTCAAAGCTTGATGTGTTTCCATCCACCGCTCCCGTCACACAATTATCAAGCAATCATGGAGAGGTTGAATCATACCTCAAAATGTTTCATTAAACTCATTTTCTGTTTCTTTTCTATCTAATTTCACAACTTTCTGGTTATACGAAGCCTTTTGTTTTTGCTTTCCTTGTACAAATGGTTCTTCTAGGGGATATTTTCTATCACAAACTTGAATAATCATTTCTCTGTATATGTGCAATACATTAGACGTAGACCTCATATCACTCTAGTTTTGTTCTTCAGGTTACAGACTGCATGTTATAGCACCAGCTCTGAGTATTGTTAAAGTAAAGGTCAATCTGCAGGTGCAGTCAATTCAATCTGATGCCTCTGTCACCTCTTTTCAAATGTTTGTCACTTTTTAAAATGTTTTTCCAAGCTCTCATCTTTCACAGAGTTTATATCTAAACATTAAAAATGCATACACAACTTTTCTCTCTCTCTGTGTCCTTTTTAGCTTTCGGCCGTCTGTGTGAACGTGTCTTTAAAAGCTGACGACTTTAATCGATGTTTCCTGTTACAACATCCTCGCTAAAGTGACGGCTGTTTTTCCTCATCTGTCACTATTTTTCATTTTAGTAACAGGAGGTGACCATTATTTCATGTCTAACTATAAGGTACAACATGTTACTACAATTCTTTCACACACAGTGATGTCAAGAGCTACCCACAATGCAACACGCGCCATATATATATATATATATATATAAATACGCCATTTTCATGGAGGTGCAAATATCCTGGAAGTGCAAATATAAACAGCTAGCTAACGTAGCCAGGCAGAGCGCACCTTTTTTCTGAATTAACGACCGAAGAAATCGCTGCATGTCTTCGGATTACATCTCTGGACTTGAGGGGTGTGCTCTAGGTTGTTACCAGCGTAAACTAGAGCTGTGTGGGTTGTCGGATTGCCCTTACAGACTGCCTGCAGATGTATGGAAAAACGACCCTCGAAAGTGGCCTTCGTCGATTTTGGCTGCATCTACGTCTATCTTCTGGAAACACCAGGTGAATACCCCACTTGTCACAATAATATTATCATGCCATTGCATATATGTGGTATTTTAGAGTTGACTAGATATTGATTAAGGCAATAGACTATGATATTCAGTACAGGAAGCTTAGCAACACCTAGACGGTGTAGGCTAAACCCTTGGCCTGCTTGCACCTCGCGTAAAACGGGGGATACCGGAAGTACGGTGTCGCCCTCGGCCCAATACCCGTATGTGTGTGTGAAAGAATGATAAAGGGCTACAGGAACTTAAAGGTCCATATAGAGAGGTGAAGTCCCGCCCATCTACTTCCGACCCGGAAAAAGTATGTATTGAAGTCAATGGAGAGAGAAAGATTATCTCTCGATCCCGTTTGAATTGTGCCACGAATTACATGATGTTTGTCAATCTTAAAAAATTATTTCCATGTCAAAAAAAGTCACATTTTGTGGTAAAACTGTTGAAATATAAGACTATGAAAAATACGCAACTAGAAAGACTACAAATCCCAGAGTCCCGGTCCTGCATGCTGGCTCTCACGGAACCGACTAACTCCCCTTGTGTGTGTGTACAGCTCTCAACGTGCCCAGACTTGGAGTGATTTCCACCTCGTTTAATACTTTCCGCCTCATTCTGAAAGAAAGAAGTGGAATGTTCCAACGTGACGGCCGTCTTGGTGTGTGGTGCGAGACGGGAGATGTAATTCATTGAGCGGTTTCACATAAAACAAGTGTTACTTCACAGTTTTACGACACATTTGTATTTTCTCGACTTGCAAAATTATCTTTTAAATTGACAAACATCATATGTGTAATTCGTGGCACAAGGAACTGCAACACGTCACCAAGCTGCTAAGCTAAATGCGGCTAATGTTCGACGTGATGACATGTAATAGTCTCATTCAGACACTGAGTAACCCCTGTTTATGGCACGTAGAAGCTTCATGAATTCATTATTTGGGTATTTACTGACCTGTTTTATGTCGTACAACAACATAATCAACCAGATCTCTTCAGCTTGGGTTAACCACAGACATTATTTCAGGCATCAAACCAAAAAGACGTTCAGAAAAAATCCATTGATTAAGAAATGAGTTAGCATTTGTCCATGTCCGGTTCCCTTGATTTCTACGTTTTCGGACTCATTCCTGCACCACTGTTTTGAACTTTGTAGCAGCCAGTCACCAAAACCAATCTCTTTCAAACTAGTAATGCAGTTTAAGTGTCACTCCTTATATAACTTGAGTTAAAGAGAGATCTATGGAATAAGGGAGGTATGCACAAACAACCCAGTCTCACGGCATTTCGTGTTATAGTCACGATATTTAATCCATTGATTCGTGTTCACCATCACGATTTTCCCCTTTTTTTCGTGTCACACAGAACGATTTTAAAAGCAATGTATTTCTTTGATAGTATGTTTCGTGCCTGCAGCACGTCTTTTTGTCCGGTCGGGTCTTGGAAGACCGGAAGCTGTGGGGTTCATAAAAACATGTTCTTACTCAATATCAAGCCACGATTATTGTTTTTATTTTAAATCGTATAATTTCAGACTTTTTTTGTCGTCTGTGAGGAAAAGAAATGGCTCAGAGCCTCAGAATACTGAAATCTAATTTGTTATTCTTTTCTTATTCACGCTGTTATTTACTCACTGAGTAAATAACAGTGAGTAAATAACAGTGTGTTATTTAGAAAATTATAGAAATACATTGCTTTTAAAATCGTAATGTGTGACGCAAAAAAAAGGGGAAAATTGTGTTGGTGAACACGAATCAATAGATTAAATATCGTGACTATAACACGAAATGCCGTGAGACTGGGTTGGCACAAAACAAAAATTCCAATTCCCGCCTGTTTTGCACGTCTTCTGGGGGTCGAGGGCTTTTGATGACGAAGCATTTCAACCCCCAGACTCTCAACATACCTTTCAATCAATCAATTAATGTTTATTTATATAGCCCATCACAAATGTTACATTTGTCTCAGTGGTCTTCACAGTGTGTACAGAATATCAGTATGACAATACGACACCCTCTGTCCTTACACCCTCTGTCCTTAGACCCTCACATCGTACAAGGAAAAACTTCCGGAGAAAACCCACAGTTTAAAGGGAAAAATGGGAGAAACCTCAGGGAGAGCAACAGAGGAGGGATCCCTCTCCCAGGACGGACAGACGTGCAATAGATGCCGTGTGTAAAGCCTTAACCTTTGCAAACTGATGCATGTAAAGGGCAACTTGCAGAGGAAAGAAACATGACCATACATGTGTATCTCTTAAGCAAATTAAAATGCTTAAATCCATCAAGAATCCTTAGTGTAAGTAGAAGCAAAGCAATATGGTTCCCACAGGTCCTTAAGATCTTTTATATGGCTGTCTATTAGAATAAACCACAGTACACACACTTATTTATTTTAACTTAAACCATCCCATTGGCATAGTCTGCAAGTAGCATAAATACTCAAGGAAAGCTGTCAAGATTCACTAGATGTATGGAATTCATATTTTGAGGCACTTGAAGGAGAAAATGTATGAAATATGACGATGTTTTTGCAAAACTTGTGCTCCTTTTCCTTCATCCATTCTTCTGTACATCCACTCATACATCCATTTTAGTATTTTAGAGTTTATTAGAGTTTAATCAGTAGCATTGCAAACCCTTTTGTCCTTCACTCATCTGAATGTATGCACGATGAACTGCATTCGAAGTCGGTTATTAAGCTACTTATGAAAGCCATAAAAGGACAGGAATATCTAATACCCCTCCATACATCTTTTATTCTCTTTAAAGAACTCAATTTCCCAGAAGGCATTGCAGTTCAATCAAGCTTTCACACAAAAACAGCCATAGAGCACTGATATTCAATATATTTTTCAAAATGTCCCTAAAATGTATGTCTGTGTGTTCAGTCATAACATGGACATTTCTTGATATCGAATGACACCGTTAATATATTGTACACCATGGTGTCTTCATCTATATGCTGATTTCATTTTAAATCTATTTTAAACTGTTGAATAAAATGTTGTGTGGAAAAAGGATTGTCTTGTGTTACTTCTTCCTGAATAAAAAAGTCTAAAATAAGTTAAGATGATCCTGTAAAGTGGCTAAACACAAATATATTTATGTATACCACAAGATGGCGCTCTGCTCTTGTGTATATCCTTAAATGAACATAGTATTAGGAGTGTATTCAGATAGATGAAACACACACAGCCTTGTTTGGTTGTGCCCTCCAACAAATGCAGGTATGAATCACATCATGTACAGTGTGGGTGATCCTTGAAAGCAGCGTTGTATGGACCAATATGGATATTATTTTACATGAAGACACATTTTTGCATGGGCTGAAAACCAGAATTATAGCTTAATAGCTGAGAAAATTGCTCTTAGACCTGGTCAAAATAAGGGTTTGGACATGGTAGTTTCAATCCAAGGTGGCTTTATGGGCAGATGAATGTCCCTATCTGCTAAACTGTTCCAATGCAGCTAAATTACATTTTCAGTTGAAGATATTTTCTCCCAGAAGACGTGTTTAACGCTGTGATTTGAAATAAAACTAAAACCCAAAAGCACTCAACATTGGTTTTGGTATTTTATATTACATCAAAAACAAACATAATCCAGGAGAAAATATGTTTCTCCTGACAAATAATTGACAAAAGAGTTTGATTGTGTTTCAGTCAGACAACTCACGTGTTTCTTAATATGTGTATTAGAAGCAGCATATAGTTTGAGTTTGGCGTCTAGGCTCGGCCTCATCACTCCACAGATTTACAAAGAACATTGAGTGATGATTAGATAACTACCCCCAAGCCTACAGGTGGAAGCTGGGGTGGAAGCTGGGGTGGAAGCTGGGGTGGAAGCTGGGGAGGAAGCTGGGGAGGAAGCTGGGATGGAAGCTGGGATGGAAGCTGGGGTGGAAGCTGGGGTGGAAGCTGGGGTGGAAGCTGGGGCGGAAGCTGGGGCGGAAGCTGGGGCGGAAGCTGGGGCGGAAGCTGGGGCGGAAGCTGGGGCGGAAGCTGGGACGGAAGCTGGGACGGAAGCTGGGGCGGAAGCTGGGGCGGAAGCTGGGGCGGAAGCTGGGGCGGAAGCGGTGGTGGAAGCTGGGGCGGAAGCTGGGGTGGAAGCTGGGGTGGTGCTGGGGGGAAAGCTGAGGTGGTGCTGGGGTGGTGCTGGGGTGGAAGCTAGGGTGGTGCTGGGGGGAAAGCTGGGGTGGTGCTGGGGGGGAAGCTGGGGTGGAAGCTGGGGTGGTGCTGGGGGGGAAGCTGGGGTGGAAGCTGGGGTGGTGCTGGGGTGGTGCTGGGATGGAAGCTGGGGTGGAAGCTGGGGTGGAAGCTGGGGTGGAAGCTGGGGCGGAAGCTGGGGCGGAAGCTGGGGTGGTGCTGGGATGGAAGCTGGGGTGGAAGCTGGGGCGGAAGCTGGGGCGGAAGCGGTGGTGGAAGCTGGGGCGGTGCTGGGGTGGAAGCTGGGGTGGAAGCTGGGGTGGAAGCGGTGGTGGAAGCTGGGGCGGAAGCTGGGGCGGAAGCTGGGGTGGTGCTGGGGGGAAAGCTGGGGTGGTGCTGGGGTGGTGCTGGGGTGGAAGCTAGGGTGGTGCTGGGGGGAAAGCTGGGGTGGTGCTGGGGTGGAAGCTGGGGTGGTGCTGGGGGGGAAGCTGGGGTGGAAGCTGGGGTGGAAGCTGGGGTGGTGCTGGGATGGAAGCTGGGGTGGAAGCTGGGATGGAAGCTGGGGTGGAAGCTGGGATGGAAGCTGGGGTGGAAGCTGGGATGGAAGCTGGGGTGGAAGCTGGGGCGGAAGCTGGGGTGGAAGCTGGGGCGGAAGCTGGGGCGGAAGCTGGGGGTGAAGCTGGGGGTGAAGCTGGGGGTGAAGCTGGGGTGGAAGCTGGGGCGGAAGCTAGGGTGGTGGGGGGGCAGGCAAGCAGCAGCAACATGAAACACAGCAGCAGGAACATGAACGTAGCAATAGCAAGTGAACACAGCAGTGCAGCAGCAGCACAGCAGGAAGACCTGGCAGCTCAAATAGAGCGGCATGTTTAGGAGAATGTGTGTGGTTGGTTGTAAGAGGGACGAGGCGCGTCACGTGTTAATGTATCATTGGTGCTCGAGTTGACTGCCTGAACTAGCTCGCAGGCTTCACCCCACTTGTGGTATTAACTTTGAAAAGGTACCAGATTAAAAAATACTTAATTCTGTCATTTCCCTATCTTAGTTGCTTGGACCTCAAATCAATGTAATGTTTCTGTGAACTGGACGGTATGAATTGGGAATTAATGGGACTTTACTTTCTCTTCATAAGAGGTTTCTGTAGGGGGCACTCTTTCCATCTGCAGAATTACAACTGCTGAAACTAGGGTGAGCATCTATGCATACGACAATTACCAAGTGTTCCTTTTTAATTACAACGAAACACACCACAAGTGTCAAATCCATCGGACATCAGCTAAGTGCTTGGAGCAGAAAATGGATCCACTGTGCTAAGGTTTACATTTGTTACAGTAAATAGCCATGTGATGCATTTCCTTACTGGCACTGTACTGTGAAAATACTGCCTATTGTTCTACAGATTCATGCATCAACTAATATTATGTTCTCAGCTCATGTACAGGGAACTTTTTAAAGCAACTCCGTCTCTCAGTCTCTGCAAACGCAGGGTCTTGGGAGGGTTGTGGTGCACCGGGCCTGGAAAAAAGCCCCTATTGATGGAGGAGTTTCAGAGAGAGAGAAGCTGTGTTTGTGGTCTCTCGCCCAGTCAGCCTTATTCTAAACTTTATTCCCCCGACCGACAGACCCAGGATGACCCGACGCCACAGCAGAAAGAAAGAGGACGGTTTGGACATTACGTTGTCCCCTACCAGCTTCTTCCTTTGATGACTTTTTATTTACTCCACAAATATATAACATACATGGAGATGTACATAGAAATCACACCCGCCTCAGTTTACAGTCCACTCAAATCTACACGTTATTGCTCACATACACATACATACATTACCCCTTTCCTTCTAAGTCAAATTGTACATAAATAAGCCAATATATTTTATGTGTTGTCAATTTCCTTTTCTCTTTGTGCTGTAAAACTTCCAGAATGATGTGCAAAGTTATGGTTGAAATTTGAGGAGATTACATTAAAGGTCACCTATCATGCTATTTTTAGGCAATAGCATGGGTCTCAGATATATACAAATATATAAAAAACATGTCTATGAAGTGTTTTGCTCAAAATACCAAACAGATCACCCATTCTAGCCATGCCTCATATCCCTCTATTTCACTTCCTGTTTCTAAAGCGCTGATTTTGGGTATAAAGCTTTAAATAAATAAAAAAGGAGGGGTCTGAGCTCATGCGGGACCCGGCAGCTACTGTCTAAACTAAATGCTGCCGTGATGAAACGCCATATCATGGATTATCAAGGATTCTCTCTGAAACAGTTTGGAGCTCAAAGGCTTTCTCTCTTGCCGGTTATACCACAAGGTGAGTTCCTTTTTATTTCCTGCTTCTTCACACACATGCTCTCCAGTACAGGTTAGCTCTGAGTGTTCGCGATGCTAATGTAAACACCGACCATATTACGTCCAAAACAGTCGGGCATTGTTTCTGATAGCAACGTTTCTGATAGGTCCCCTTTAAAATTAACTGCTTAAAGGTGGGGTAGGTCATTTTGGAGAAACCAGCTCGAGTGCGCTAGAATTTGAAAATACACAACCGGAAAAAATCTGCCACTTCCTTACAGAGCCCCTCCCCCAACACACACGAACGCGCACATGACCAATGAGGGCACGAGATAAGTTTGTGCACAGATGGAAGGCTGACAGGCAGGTAGGCCATCCAGTTACTTTAGCCGGGCCGGCTCAGATGATTGGTCGTGCTTTTTACAGCGCTCCGGCTTCCACAGATTAATTTTTGTATGGATTTTTTGTCAAAGCGATTAATATATTCATTGCTATCGGGATGTTAAGAGCATTCCATGGAATATAGCAAAAGGTGTATCTCGAGCCGGTTTCTCAAACTTACCTACCCCACCTTTAAGTGCAACAATTTGGTACGTTGACGCCAATATTAACTCACTTTTTAACGTCTGTGTATAAGTGTATAATTGAATCTCTTTATTTCATACTTATGTGGCATATACTGCATCGAATCGTGTTGTTTAAAGACTTATTGCTTTTTAGTTAGACAGTGATTTGCCCCTTTGGTGAAGAAGGAAAATAGCCCTTACCTTTTTGTGCAGAAATTGTCCACTAAAGACAGAATAAACTCAGCTAGTCACAGTGAATTACAAAGTTATGTTACAACCACGCTGTACATTTCCCAGATGAAATGCTGTTGTCAGTACGGTGGAAAGTCTGCACCACAGGAAGCGGTGAATCAGAAATGAGGGTAAAATAGAAACTATTACAAAAAACTGGACTCACAAGCAAACCTCGTGCATCCTCACCCCTCACCTTTTAGTTTACTGGCCAAGGTGCATTTAAGGATTCTAATTCTCTTTCTTTCCGTTGACCAGCATAATTGGCTATATGGTAACCAAGAGTGTTTTGATGGATTTAAAAAGGTGCTTTCTAATATTTACGGCGCCGGGAACAGATAGCTGTGGCTTGGAAAAAATACAGGCCTTACAAATCTACAGCCTAGAGCAGGGGTGTCCGCGGACCATTTTGAATCGGCCCTCAGCAAATTCTAAAAGTATAATGTAATACGGCCCACAAATGAAACTTGTGCTTGTCTTATATTGTACTTCTTAAATATATATGTTAAAATATAAATAAATAGCCAAATAATGGATCAACGCTCTCTGTCTAATATGTTCGCTAGCTGTTAGTGTTGTTGCATAGCAACCACCTCGCACTATGTTTCGTGCAGAAGGCAACGGAGGGACTATTTTATTTTGAACATCATTATTTACTAATACAAACTATTTAAATTAGAGTGTGTATTTTTCTTTCATATTGCCACACTTGGTAACCGTTTTATAAAAGCAATAGCTCACTTCAGGCCGTGGTATATGCTCATTATATCACAGCTAAGGGGGTTGTCGACCCTCCGCGATATAATGAGCATATACTACGGCCTGTCGTGAGCTATTGCTTAAATATATCACACAGTAGTATTCATGTGTTAAGAAGCCCAATGTTCTAATCAATTCAGTCAATTAAAGTTGAAAACATGTTCTAACAAATCTAAGTTGATAAGGAAAAAGCCCAATAACACATTGACATAACAAGCTTGAAATCTACACTTCATATTTCCTCTTGTGATAATCTATCTGAAGCTTCTGTTTTAAGGGATGAGCTGCTAACACAATTAATTAAACCCTCTGGAGAGCTGGGATGTAGGCTGTTTTTTTTGTATATATTTCTGTGGTTTGAGCAGGAAACACACACATGTTTTCTCCTCTGACGCTCCTGGAGAAGTGTCGAGCTGGTTTGCATTTGAACAAACCTCTCCATTATTTCTGCTGATCCCCTTTGGTGCAATAAGTACCAAGGGCGCCGGAAGCGGGGGGGCCAGGGGGCCATTGGCCCCCCCACTTTTCAGCCCTGCCCCACATTTTCTTAGCAGCAGATTTTTAAAAACATTTTTTTTTCTTTTCAGTCTTTATTTCGAACAGATTCAAAAATAACAAATAAAAAATAACAAATGTGAAAAACAGAATACCGTATTGTTATAATACAGTATTTATTCACATTCATGGTAATATTTGTATATTCAACAAAAAAAACAAAAAAAGTCTCAAAGTCATATTAATAATAATAATAAATCATGTGTGTCCGAAAGGGAGTAAGAGGAAGCAAATGCTTATGAATTCCCACCCCTTACTTGATCAATGATTGTCCTTTAAATCATTATGCAAGTTATTCCTACTTAGATTTACATTTATACATATACAATAATTTCTCGTCTTCAATCACCTTTCTTCATTCTCCTATTTTTCCAAAAAAGTGTTTCTGTACATCATTTTAAACTGAATGATGCTTGTGCTTTGTTTTAACTCCTGCTCCAAACCATTCCATAAAATCACCCCACAGATTGTTAAACTCATACTTCTCAGAGTTGTTCTGACCTTGAGTTGTTTCAAATGTAGATTTCCCTCTCAAATTATACCCACCCTCTCTGTCTATGAACAATGTTTTTAATTTCCTAGGAAGTAGATTATGTCTGGCTCTGTACATGATTTGTGCCATTTTAAATTTAACCAGATCAATGAACTTCAATATGTGTGACTTCAAAAATAATACATTAGTGTGTTCAAGATATCCAACATTATTGATAACTCTTATAGCCCTTTTTTGTAATGTGCATAACGGCTGTAGGTTGGTTTTGTACGTGTTTCCCCAAATCTCCACACAGTAAATCAGATATGGCAATATTAGTGTGTTATATAGAGTATACAATGAGTTATAGTCCAGAATGTATCTGGCTTTTCCCAATATTCGATAGTTTTAGCCAGTTTTGCTTTTACATGAGTGATATGAGGTTTCCAGCTGATTTTGTGGTCTAAAACCACACCAAGGAACTTAATTTCATATACTCTTTATATGTGTATGTTATCTAGTATTAATTGTATCTGTGGATTTGTTTTATGTTTTCAACAAATTCAACAAATTGTTGTCTGTTGCTTAAATAATCTCTCACCCAGTTTAATCCCACCCCTCTGATGCCATACCGTTCCAGTTTTCTCAGTAAAATATTGTGATGGTGTCAAATGCTTTTTGTAAGTCTATAAATATTCCCACTGCTTGTTTTTTATTGTCCATGCAGTTTGCTATTTCCTCACTTAATTCCATTAGTGCCATAGATGTTGATCTATCTTTCCTGAATCCATATTGACTGTCGTCCAAAAGCTGATGTGTTTCCATGAAACTGTGCCGCGGAAAACTGTACAAATCCCGTTTCAATAATTCCCCTCTTCTCTAAAGTCGCATCTAAAACGCAATCTGATCTAGCTGTGTATATTTTGTTATTTTTGATTGTTATTTCAATCTCATTAGCTACAGGCATGTTTGAAGCTTGTAAAGGGAAGATGACAGCTCTCGCCACTCTGCTGTTCCTCAGCGCCGCCCCCCCCCCCCCTCCCGCTGAAATTATGAATGTTGCGCCCTCGCTGCGAGGGGGGACCCAAGTTCCCATCGGCGAAAACACGTGGGTTTGCTGTCCTGGCTCCAAGATGGTGGAATGAGCTCCCCATTGACATCAGGACGGCAGATAGCTTGCACATCTTCCGGCGCAAACTGAAAACTCATCTCTTTCGACTCCACTTCGAGCGTTAGAACTATTAACAAAGCACTTATATACTAATAAAGGACTGGCTTACCTAAAGCCAGTTGAGTAGCACTTGAAATGTTTGGCTCTATGAAACCTGATGTACTTATATGATTCTGTTTTCTTCAAGGTTGTGTCTTCCTGGTCGAATGTACTTATTGTAAGTCGCTTTGGATAAAAGCGTCAGCTAAATGCAATGTAATGTAATGTAATGTAATGAATGTAAGGCATAGTAATCATAGATAACACGGCAGGGTCCGTTACAGTTTGTTTTTATCTGATTTCAAATAAGCAAAGTCTTGGCTTTCAGAATATTAAACTTGTTTCGGCAAATTCAGATGATAAATAGGCCTACAACCATAGGCGGCGCGTGAGGCTCAGGTTTGGGAAGGCTAAATAACTTTTTTTACCTGACGCTGCCCGCCTCCGGCGTCTATAGAAAAGAGATCAACTCAGTGTGCGGAGTTTAAATCTCTCAAGTCATATTACAGGATAAAGGAAATACAGTTTAAACTGCCGTATGCAGAGAAGACGCCGACGTGTCGCACTTATCATTCATATTACATCATCAATCAGATCATCGATCATATAATATCATATATTTCCTTATCTGAGTCAGCTTCTCCAGCCGTATCTGGCCGTGCAACACTCACATTGTCACATACTGTATGCAGAAGTATTATTTTAAGCAACACATTATGTTGACGAAACACTCGAGTCAAATGTAATTAAAGTCAGATCCACTCGTGTCTTAGATGGGGCAGTGATATCATAAAACTATACGCTTTCAAACACTCGGTAGTTATTTTTTAACCAGTTGTTCTGTATTCTCCTTGCAGCAACTCTGTGGCTTGTATTCTGGATTATATGTTAAAGTCATGGATGTTTAAAGTTCATATTTGTCTAATATTAGTTTACTTTTCATTAATGAAGTATGACGTTGCGCTGTCAGTAGGCTACACTTGTCCCTGTTTGTGATTGGTCAAATGTAGCTAACCCCGCCCCTTTCACGTGAACGCGCTCTCAGCTGGTGAGAAAAACCCTGGCTTGATTTACCGAGCTGATAACCAGCGCCGTAGGACCGCTTAGCGAGATCTCGTTTGTTAGTTTGTTGTTGTTAGTTAGTTTGTTACTCAAACATATCCAGGGTCTGTTGAACAGGTGGCTAGCAGCGCTAATGTCAAAGACACAGACATTATACATTATATTTGTATTTTACCAGGATGCAGTGATACAAATATTTGGGAAGGCTTAGCCTTCCCTAGCCTACAGCACCCGCCGCCCCTGCATACAACTTTGAAGCTTCAGCATAATTACAAGCGGAGAATGGAGTAATTTAACGTCACAGCAGGCATAACAACAGCCGGTGTTTCTCGTGAGTGCAGTAATCCAAACGGAAATATCTTCATGTGACATATTTTGCTTAATATTTGGAGTACAAAAACAATCCTGATATCATTAGAAAGCTAGAAATCAAAATGTGTCTTCGGGTCAATGCGACTGATTTCGATGGAGCAGGTCACTTTGCATTAGGTAAAATAAAGCAGGCAGACATAACAGGAAGAATATGTACATTTTAACCCAATCAAATAGGACATTGTCACACCATTCAAATGTATCCATGTAAATTACAACCAATAAAAAAGCTTAGATTTGTTTATTTGTTACGTTGTTTACTTTATTTGTTACGTTGTTCTGTGTGTGTCAGCCGTTAACCTAGAAATAATATATACACTTGCAAACATGTCAGAAGAACCAGCGCAGAAGAAAACTAAATACAGTCAATCTAAACTTACATTTAACAACTGGAAGGTCACATCCCTGACATCCACATCTCCGGAGCCTGGACCTTCATCAATCATAGAAGCAGCGAAGCCAGATGAACCCAAAAGCAGCACCTCTGCGGCCGCAGAAACTGTCAAAAGTATAAGTATAAAGTTGTATATATTTACAGACTATTGCAAAAACTAAGAAGCTTATAAACATCAGGTTTAAAACTAAAAGAGCTTTACAAAAAAGTAACACAATTAAAGATGTTTGGAGTTTTATTTGAGTTATTCATTTACATTTTTTGTCAAAGAGATGCTGATTTGAAACCGTTGTTAGGCCTACATACAGTTACGCATTTCCTGTTTCTGCCAGAGAGGGGAGTTTGTCCCAAAGCTTGCTGCTGTATTTACTCCCTCCATCTGACAGGAGGGAGCCTCATGTGTCACTCCACGGAGTTCACTCCGTCACGGAGGGGGAGTGTGTAGGTGTAGGGCGTGGTTTGGGATTGGGCCATACACACGCACTTTTTTTGCCCCCCCCCCCCACTTCTAAAATGAATCCGGCGCGCCTGATAAGTACGTGATGTTAATGAACCTACAGTAATCTGCTGCGCTGATTTACAGGAACTGGAGGTCAGTCGAGTCATCAGGATGTTTATGAGAAGCGTGTGTGTGCTCTCTGTGGGATAAATACAGAGGATTGAGATGCAAAGTAGACTTGTGTCCGGGATAACAGACACCCTAACCAGAATAGATGGCGAAGTGAAATCCACTCAGCACAGGGATGGCTGGAAGTTGTGTGTGTGTGTGTGTGTGTGTGTGTGTGTATGTATGTGTGTGTGTTTGCATGCATACATTTGCTCGTGGGACTAGTTATGTTGGCTTTAAAGCTAATCCCTGCTCTCATTGGACTCTCATCCACTTACCTAACTCACCTGGCGCTCCCCTAAACCTCACATAATGCTATCATGTGTGTGTGAGTCATGTGATACCCTTACGGTAACTACAACTGTAAACCTGGTCACCCCATGGCCTGACTGACACGTCACAGTGGGAGCAGAGCCAATCAGAGGTGTTACAAGACGAGCTTTCCAAGGCTTAGCATGGCGGGAATGTGTGAAGGAGGAGTGAGACGGGTAAAAGGTCTGAGGTTATTACGAGCCAAACTTGTCAGGGTTGAGCGAAGCAGGCAGGACCCAAATGCTGGTTTAACTGAAAAAATACCTTTATTTCAAGGATACAACTAGACATACAGAGCAGAACTCTCCCATGTGAACACATTAAAAAAACAACAAGGATCTCATGCACACAGGACTAATCAAAGAAACAAGAGATAGGTGAGAAGGGAGGAGAAAACACAGGGGCACGAGGTGAACACAATCGGGTAATCAGGCAGGAGGGAACACAGACAGAAAGCAACAGGCAAGACAGGGGTTGAACACTTTTCAAACTAAAACAGGAAACCAAAAAGACAGATCTACACAGGACAAAAATAAAACACAGACAGATCGAAACAAAACTGTTATGTTGACAACTACTTTTGCAGCTCCTTACATTAGACCTTTTTAATTTCAAATGTAGTTTATTAGCCAGCCGAGCGTAGCTAATCGAACTAGCTTTGGCTTGATAGTTGTTCTTTTTTAGATTACAAGTAGGTAAGTAAAAAAGGGGACAATGGACTTAAGAAAATAACTTTATTGTCAGTTAAAAAGCAACAGAAATTCTCCTTTGACAGGGCTCAACATAAAATGATCACTGTACATTTAAAAATGTAAACTAAAAAGCTTTTTAAAAATACAATTGACAAGAAACATTTGGGGAATAAAAGTCTTGTTGTCAAGTCGGACCACATACTTGATTGAAATGCTTTTTATTCAAGATGTAACCTCTATAAAGGTACATTGAATTGGGAAAAGCTGACATGGTATACCTTCATTTCCAAATATTATGCTGAAGACTCAATGGCTAATAAAAGGTCAATAAGATTTAGCAATTGGATGTTTTACACTCACTCCAATGCTTATTTTAAAACACATATTTCTCTATGAATTGTCAAATAAATGATGGAGACAGAAAACCAATTAAGTGCACACCGACCAGACAGCCTGATGTCTGAGACCCACTTTGACCTTGAACTCCCCGCAAAGCTGGTTAAGTGAACAAGCCAAACACACACACGCACGCACGCACGCACGCACACACACACACACACACACACACACACACACAAACACACACACACACACACACACAAACACACACACACACACACACACACACACACACACACACACACACACACACACACACACACACACACACACACACACACACACACACACACATACACACACACACACACACTACGCCTCCCCAAGCAGGTGAGACAGTGTTTAAATCCCCCAGAGCCAAAGAAAACATCTCATCGATCCTAATTTCCAAGCCCTGCTCTGCAGCCAATCAGGAGGCTCCTTGGCAGCTCTACTGATAATAAACAGACGTCTCAGGGATCCACTGAACCAGACTGAAGCTTAGGAGAATCTCCCAGTGTTCTTCAGGTATTAGATGCTGATATGAGCTTCATCCAACGGCAGGTTTTCCAATAGCAGAGGGTAGAAAGTGAGGCAGAGGTTGTCTTGAGGCCTGTTGACTTAAAGGGTGTTGTCTCAAGTTGGGTTGGTGATTTTTTTAATGTTTTGTTTGTGTATTTGACTGTACAGCACTTTGGTCTGGAGGTTTTAAAGTGCTTTATAAATCAAGCTGTATTGTATTGTACCACACTGATAGCAGTGTATGTAGCACAAGTAGAGAAGAGTTGCAATGTTACTACACTGAGTTACACAGCAATGCCTGTCTAAAGGTAGCTAATTTAAGCCAACATTAGCTACCACACTATGTAGCAAGTGAAGCATACCATTAGCTTTAACATATCTGAATTCCTTTTCATAATTTCCAGGAAGGCAATCATTTGAGTGTGGTCTACAAACATTATGCAGAGAACAGAAACATGTTGGTGAAAAGCAATCCATCACATCGTGTCTGGTTGTCTTTATGAAAATGTTACATTGATTATTGAACGATAATACAGATGCAAGTATGGGAACAATTCCAGTATGAAACATTACTGGGGGGGGGGGGGGGGGGGAATCTAGAGAGACTCGAGTCAGCTGCCAAACAGCAATCTGTTCAATGTAAGACTTCACCAAACCAAAATGATAACTTTAATTTCCTCACAATTTAGCGTGCATGCAAAGCAGTATGAAAGCTCACACCCTAGATCAGCGCTTCCCAACCTGTGGGCCGCGGCCCCCTAGTGGCCCGCGAACGCATTGCAAGTGTGCCGCCAAATAATTTGCAAAACATTATGATTTGTGTGGAAACATTTCATTATTAAGATTTTTTTTTGGGGTGAAGTGTCTTATATTTATTTGATTTAATCGTTTATTTGGCAGGAACAATGCATAGTAATGAATACTTAAAACATTCAAATGTTTCAAGCCCAGGGACACAACGACATGCTGACTACAGTGGGGTTTGAACCTGTGCTCCCTGATCACCAACGCACTAATCCACTGCACTAATCCACTGCGCCACACGCCTCCCTAACAACGTGTCACATGTTCTGAATTGACCAATCAGAACTTTATTTAGCCTCCGTATTGTTTATGGTTGAATGTGAGACGCGAACATTTTTTAGATTCTAATGTGGGCCCTGAGTTGAAAAAGGTTGGGAACCGCTGCCCTAGATGAAAAAGCATTGCAACATAATATGAATGTGTCATATTTGGATCAATTTCAACCTAATTTCCATAAAATAATACAGGAGAAATGTTGAAACACAAGTGTTCATCTCATTAAAACCATGATGTGCTGTGAACCATCAGTCAGAAATAACTTTTCTTCAAGCTTGATTGAACTTATTAGTCAAACAGGAATTAAGGTTTTTTGTCATTAATTGAATTTGTATTGTTTTAATTTTTTGCATAGAGTCAGAAAACAACTAAGACAGGATTACAAGTCAGCAAAAAACATTATAATAAATTATTTATACATTTTTGGCCCTACATTGCACTTTGTAATCGAGCCTCATAAACACACACACACACACACACACACACACACACACACACACACACACACACACACACACACACACACACACACACACACACACACACACACACACACACACACACACACACACACACACACACACACACACATCACTTCAGGGGACATTACATTGACTTTCATGCATTTTCTGGAGACTTATCCTAACCTTAACCATAACCAACACATGCCTAACCATAACCCTTACCCTTAACCTTACCCTTACCCTTACCCTAACCCTTAACCTTGCCCTTACCCTTACCCTAACCCTAAACCTAACCAATTCTTCACCCTCAAATTAATGATTGCCCTCATGGGGACCTCCAATTTGTCTCCATAAGGGAGGCGAGTCCCCACACGTGACTGTGTAAACAGACATAGGTCCCCACAAGTATAGTAATGCTAGGCCACACACCACACACACACACACACACACACACACACACACACACACACACACACACACACACACACACACACACACACACACACACACACACACACACACTCTCAATATAGTATAATTACTGCTGGCCAACAAAATGCCCCTTCCAGACCGCATGACATGGCAGGATAGTGGAAAAATAGAGAATTTATGTCACTAGATTTTGTCCTCTCAGGTTGCACCGCTGTTGATTTTCTTTCTGTGGTCGGTGGTGGTATCTGCAGCTCGGAGGGAGAGTTTGATGCTTCTTGTGTTTCTCTAAAGTTGAACTAGAAGCAATTGTACCCAGATTCTTGTGAATTAAAATACCACTAATATCACAAAGTTGAAGTATGTGGGATATACAGTACGATATACTTCATAGTCCTTGTAAGGAAATGTGTTCTGGACACTTTCCTGCAGTTCCACTGAATATAAAAATATATAATAACAAATCATTTTTTGAAATGTTAAGATGCAATTGGGATTGGATGTAAATGTGCCTCAGTGGGTGCTTTGGTTGAATAAGCATTTTTTATTTGTTGTTTGTTATGTATTCATATGTATTACAAAATTATTAAGTACATTTTATAACCTACTGAAAGGTGCATTTAATTATTTTCCATGTTTGACCATGTGTTGTTTCTGAATGAATGTTGATTTAAAGCACCATGTGTGTATATTTTGTGTCACAAATGTGCGGAATAGTTACTACTTTTTTACTAAGAGTTATGTCTAAGTCTTCTTATCATGTCACAGCATGAAATCAAAGCATATTTTAAAAAAAAAACTAACTATTTCTGTAATGATGTGGCAAATTAAGGACAAATTGGATAAAGTCGTATTTTTCACTTGTTGACAGAGAGGCAGGAATAAGATTACAGTGCAGAACAGAACCTGCCTTTGTTCCATATATCAGCAGATGGTATTTAACTTAACTGCAGTAATGCATTCAGATTAAAGTGGCTCCACCCATACATAAGGAATTCATTCCAAGAGTACTTATATAAGATTTTGCTCGGAGTGTTTAAGGGGTTATGTGTGGTTTTTATATAATACCGAGCAGTATTTTCCATGCAGTCATGTTCACCTACACTTTTTCTTCAGCGTGTGGGTTTGACTATAAATATCAATTTTGTCACTTAGATCCAATATTCTCTGTCTATAAATCTCTCTTTCTTCTGGTGACAGCTTCATACCGAAATTGGTAGCATTGAAACCAGAAGAGCCCCTGTGTGTTTCCCACTAAGCATCACTTTGGTCAAGAAATAAAACAGTTGTTTAAGCATTGCTTGTAGGGAATGTCAGAAAGTGTATACACAGTTGTTTAAACATGGTGAAAACAGTCATATAAACCTCCTCATTACGTCCACGCTGCATTACAGCAGTTAAACACAAGATGAAGTTTCACGAGGCACACAGTTCTCCATTTGCCTTCTATAAGAATAAAGTATAAGCCTCATAATAGGTGTAGGAATGAGTCCTAAACCAGAAATGAGTCAGCATTTTAGAACTTCTGGTTCCCTAATCTTGAAGTCAATGGTTTTTTGAACATGTTTTTGGAGTGATTCTTGAAAAAAAGGTATTGGTTAGCAAAAGCTTAAAAGATTGTACACAAGTGTCTAAATGAAACGTCTAAACCTCATCACACCAAACATTAGCTGCCTTTAGCTTAGCGGTGGTGACGTGAAGTCATGTGACCATGCTGTAGTTCCTTTATAGCCCAACATTAGCCTCCTTTAGCTTAGCGGTGGTGACGTGAAGTCATGTGACCGTGCTGTAGTTCCTTTATAGCCCAACATTAGCCGCCTTTAGCTTAGTGGTGGTGACGTGAAGTCATGTGACCGTGCTGTAGTTCCTTTATAGCCCAACATTAACCACCTTTAGCTTAGCGGTGGTGACGTGAAGTCATGTGACCGAGCTGTAGTTCCTTTATAGCCCAACATTAGCCGCATTTAGCTTAGCGGTGGTGACGTGAAGTCATGTGACCGTGCTGTACTTACTTTATAGCCCAACATTAGCCGCATTTAGCTTAGCGGTGGTGACGTGAAGTCATGTGACCGTGCTGTAGTTCCTTTATAGCCCAACATTAGCCGCATTTAGCTTAGCGGTGGTGACGTGAAGTCATGTGACCGTGCTGTACTTACTTTATAGCCCAACATTAGCCGCATTTAGCTTAGCGGTGGTGACGTGAAGTCATGTGACCGTGCTGTAGTTCCTTTATAGCCCAACATTAGCCTCCATTAGCTTAGCGGTGGTGACGTGAAGTCATGTGACCGTGCTGTACTTACTTTATAGCCCAACATTAGCCTCCTTTAGCTTAGCGGTGGTGACGTGAAGTCATATGACCGTGCTGTAGTACCTTTATAGCCAAACATTAGCCATCTTGAGCTTAGCGGTGGTGACGTGAAGTCATGTGACCGTGCTGTAGTTCCTTTATAGCCCAACATTAGCCACCTTTAGCTTAGCGGTGGTGACGTGAAGTCATGTGACCGTGCTGTAGTTCCTTTATAGCCCAACATTAGCCGCCTTTAGCTTAGCGGTGGTGACATGAAGTCATGTGACCGTGCTGTAGTTCCTTTATAGCCCAACATTAGCCGCCTTTAGCTTAGCGGTGGTGACATGAAGTCATGTGACCGTGCTGTACTTACTTTATAGCCCAATATTAGCCGCATTTAGCTTAGCGGTGGTGACGTAAAGTCATGTGACCGTGCTGTAGTACCTTTATAGCCCAACATTAGTCATCTTGAGCTTAGCGGTGGTGACGTGAAGTCATGTGACCGTGCTGTAGTTCCTTTATAGCCCAACATTAGCCTCCTTTAGCTTAGCGGTGGTGACGTGAAGTCATGTGACTGTGCTGTAGTTCCTTTATAGCCCAACATTAGCCATCTTTAGCTTAGCGGTGGTGACGTGAAGTCATGTGACCGTGCTGTAGTTCCTTTATAGCCCAACATTAGCCACCTTTAGCTTAGCGTGGTGACATTAAGTCATGTGATCGTGCTGTACTTACTTTATAGCCTAACGTCAGCTTTTTACTTCTGGAGATTTCATTGATGCTTAAAAAATCATAAAGTGGTGTTAGTATTATCCTGCTGAGCAAAGCGTGTAAGTATCATGTGTGTTGGCCAAAGATCTTATGAGCAATATTCCAAAATCAAATGGAAAAATCCCCTTCCTATTTGTCGAGGGAGCCCTAGCAATGCTAATTTCCAGGTCAGCCAACATACTTACGTCATCAGTGCACCACTCTATGGGATAAGGGGACTAATGCAAACCAGGTCTGGAATATACCTCACATTTTTGGAAAGAAAGTTTGCATATGAGCACATTTAGTTAAATAAGACATCCCAGACTGTGGGTGTCCTGGCTGCTCTGCAGGATAATGTGCCCACCATGTAACTGTGAGACTTGTATCCAGTCCCTAAATGTGATCACATCGTGCCCTCACTGTCTCTAGTCCTGTCTCCGGTCTCTTTATACTGTGAGGCGTCTGCAGATCCTTCCAAAGCCTTGGATATGGTTTCCGTTTCCTGGGGTGATTGTGGTACAACTGGACGAGTCTCAAAAGTATTTAGGGACTGTATGAAAATGATTACTGCAGGTCAGAAAAAGGATAGTGTTTTTATGTATTGCTTGGCCTCTTTAAAAAGTGTCCTACGCAGATTTGTAAATATTTCAGCCTTCCCTTGTGACACTTAAAGGTGGGGTAAGTTTGAGAAACCGGCTCGAGATACACTTTTTGTTATATTCCATGGAATGCTCTCAACATCCCGATAGCAATGAATAAATTAAATGCTTTGACAACAAATCCATAAAGAAATGTCATCTGTGGAAGCCGTGGCGCTGTAAAAAGCACGACCAATCATCTGAGCCTGCTAAAGTAACTGGATGGCCTACCTGCCTGTCAGCCTTCCATCTGGGCACAAACTTATCTCGTGCCCTCATTGGTCATGTGCGCGTTCGTGTGTGTTGGAGGAGGGGCTCTGTGAGGAAGTGTCAGATTTTCTCCGGTTGGGTATTTTCAAATTCTAGCGCACTCGAGCTGGTTTCTCCAAAATGACCTACCCCACCTTTAATGTTAAGCTTTATTATTGAAAATTGGAAAGGGTCAACCAAAAAGTGTGGTATGTTTGCCATAATAATAGCTAATTGTGAACCTTTGCACGCTCCTAAATGATTATCCTACTGGTTTCATGTAGGGACCATTTGCTAGCTAAGTAATTTTTGTAAATATTACATTTTTTTAATACACCATCTTAAATGCTTTGCACGCCTTTACTTTAGGTTATATTGATGTAGTTGTTTGTGAGGTTTATACATCATAAAAATAAGCTGAACGATTTGAGTTATCGAGAAACGTTAGGGTGATATACGTTTGAATTTCTTCCTTATCCTTGTTGGACATGTCATATTTATTTACATTGTTTAATTATATTGTTTATGAGTTTGATTCATATCAGATAGCTATATATTTTCTGTCCTTTGTTGTATTTTTTAAACCTTTTTTGTCATATGTTTCAAATAAATAGAAAACATCTCAGTAATTATAATGACACTTTTACACATAAAAACCATCTGCTTCCTTCTTAACTTAATCATTTTCATACAGTCCCTTAACGACAACAATTATATCTGATTGTTGGCTCTCTTATACCACATGTAATAGCTGCTATTAAGCATATTAAACACGAAATATTCACCATATTCTCCAATAAACAAAGGCAAAAGAAACAGCCTTCACACACTTGATGAAACACCTTTTACAGGACATACTTTTCCTTCATTTTAATGACCTTTATCTCCATGTTCCGCTTGTTTCTAAACCTCCATTAAATCTCCAGCAGCCCCTCCTTATGTTTCTTGATCCCCGTGAACCAGCTCCATATGTGTGTGTGGGAGTCCTGGAACAAGCTGTGTTTATCCTTCTTGTTCTTCCCACTTCCTGGTCAGGAGGGAGTTTGCATGGTAATACAAGTGTTAAGGTACAATAATGCTTACTGGAGACAGTTAGGGTCAAAGTGAACGAGATGTTTCTTCACTAAGGAGTCTAGTTTCTAATCATTTGGCAGCACATGTCGTACAAGAGAACATTGTTTTTCCTAGTTTAGCTGCAGAAAACCAGTTTTAGAGAGTTTTTCAGAGTTGTTACGGTGCTATGAAGATGTCAAAGGTCATGACATGAGCTTTAGATAAGAGATGAGTAAAGTATGGAGCTGACAAATGAAAGACTTTGCTTATTGAGTACATGTGAGGGGAGGAGGTGGAGGTAAGGAGGGGCTTCGTGCCACACAAGTTGCCCCTGGGGCTTGATGGTCGCGTTGGCTTTGGCAGGAAAGAGGAGGAAGCAGAGAGGAGGGGAGTGTGTGTGTGTGTGTGTGTGTGTGTGTGTGTGTGGTGTGGAGGGGGGGCTGTTGAGGGCAGCTCCTGGTGCCACGTTTGCATCACAGAACTGTAATTCCTTTCAGAGCTCAGCAAAGCCGGGCTGGCTGCTTCATTTCTTTTTAACCCTTTTTTTAAACGGTTACTGCTTCAATGCCGGCCACAGAGTGACATGAAAACATTTGACAACAGTTGTACATCATTTACATTATGGATGTATCAAGAGAACTGGATACAGCGTTGGAGGCCCCCTTTATTTATATGAAGGTTGATTAGTGACCAATTACTCAAGTAGAAAAATACCAGGATCTTCCAGAAAGTGGGCCCATAGAGCATGGCCTTGTGTTTCACTTAAGCCCCGCCTTTAATTCGCTCCCTCACATCCGGTCTCAGCTCAGTCAAATGAATGGAGAGTAAATACCTCTAGATTTAGGACATTTTACAACTTTTAGACCATCATGCTTTCAACAAGGGCCACTAAAGTGTTTGAACTGTGGTGTTGAAGTCAGTGGGAAAACGACGTTTATGACCTCACGGACTAACACAGAAATTGTAGTACCATTATGAAAAAAAAGTGCTTTAACTCCATGCTTGGTGACATGGGTACATGTGTCTTTTATTGTTACCAAACCATGTTCTCTTCAGATACACAAAATCAAGTGTTGCAGCGATTATTACAGGAACAAGCTCTGGATGTCTGATGATTGGCTCCCACAGCTTCACTAAGGGCTGTGTTTCAAAGTTTCCATGCATGATTTCGTCATCCGCCGAAATGACGACTGTCATTAGCAGATTTGATAAGCTGCTTGGTAATTTGAGCCAACCCAGTGAGTTGACAGAAAACTCCAGCAGACTTTTTAATGTTTCCAGCAGACTAGTTTCAAAGTTAGAACTGTGGGAAACACGGCTATAATCAATGGGATTTGCTCGTGTGAAAAATAACGAACTTAAACTCTTTGAAGCTTAAACAAGTCGGTCCTGAATGGTGCTTATGCCAACTTAACTTAAAAGCACCATTGTTCACTGCTTTGTTTTGGAAGTCACATTTTAGCTCGGCATGATTGCATTTGACTTTGAACTCTGTAAATGCAGAGTTTTCCTCTTACAGCAGGTCCATGCACTCAGGGTCAAAATGCAGAACAATTCGAAGCTTCAAAGACCTGCGGTGTCTGGTTACAGTCTAGTTAGTTACGGTTGCAAAGCTGCATGAGTGTTTGGGGGTTTAGCAAATGTTCAATTCCCTCCAATTTTATGCAAGACTGATAAACAGCAACATCTCAAATATACTGTGTAATGCACAGACACATAAACAAAGTTGTCATGCAGTAAATGATGTTTTGTGTAATAACATGTGCCAATAAAACCTTGATGTTGTACCATCCCTAATTTCCCTGTCAAGACACACATAACAAGCCTCCTGACAGAAACCACGAAGCACGCACAGATTTAAAACAAAACAAGCCATCTCCGCCTTGTAATGACACTGTTTGTGCCTCCTTATACAATGAGGAAGTAGCATGAGATCAAGTCTGATTGAACCTTGCAGACACGTAGGACAAATTGTCTGTAATTGTGTTGTTGCTGCTGGGAATGCTCTTTTATCGTCTTGTTTGTAGCTCGTGCTGTTTGGAGGATTATCACAGCAGAGGCATCTTTGCATGCAGTGAGATGTAACTGGAAATCAAGCTGAAACGGATTTAGTCAATTGAAATGTATACAGTGTTAAATCCAAAGTTTGGATACACAAAACAGCCAGACTCTCAGAAATGTTGACCAAACCGAGTACAAAGAAAAACTAGAAAATCAAATAACATTTTCAAAATAAAACAAATGAAAAGCTGATGTGAACCGTCATGAATCAAAATGACCCTTTCATAAACCCATACAAAGTTTGCAGCAACGTCAGTCAGTTTTCAGTACATCTGTGTGACTCTGTGGCTCGGGGGTTTTCCAGAGTCCACAACATCATCATCAGTGTCGGAAAATTACTGAAGAGCAGCGACTGTTTGGGTTGAGAGAGTTGACAGCCAGGTGGTATGAATTCAGCGTCTCTGTGGAAAAGCCTGTTTTGAAAGCTATGGAAAAGCCATAAAGTTAAAAAGCCAAAAACAGAAGTAATGTGAAATCAATGAGGTGCATATTTGATAACTTGGAGATTTGAGTTTCCCAAATGTCAGCATCAAAAGTATTGTAGATTTTTTTCCCTTGGAGCCTGAGAGCTTAGCAACAGACTCAAGCAGCACATCCTTTAAACAGCAAAGACTGATAGGGTTTTCAAATCCATGTCGGATAATTAACAGCCACACTTAAACATTATCACTTCTTAACACACTCTTACGAACACATTACTTATCTGCAGTTAAGTATGGTAATGTGTTTCTTGGGAAAGATTGATTTAAAATATCAAAATAAACCAGTGTTGCTGGTAAGAGATAGAAAAAACAGTCTTCCTTTGTCTGTGCTTTGTTGTTGGGAAAGTTGGGTGGCTTTATTTGAGATTTTTTAAATTGTAAACAACTTGGCTTTACTGGAAACAACACTGATAAAACGTGTGCCTGAAAACAAAACTGTTACAGCTCAGAAAATATATACATTTGAAACAAAAAAGTACGAGTTTCAGGCTGGTAGAAGATAACAGGCCATGTAAAAAAGGGAAGGGATCGAGTTAGAAGTCAGATCAGGCAAACGAAACCAATACGGGAACAAACAAATAACCATCAATGCATGGGTCAGGCAGATTGAAGCCAGAAAGCTCACACAAGGTCATCTGGAGAAGACAAGATTGCAGATGAAGCGGTGTGTGTATACTGAAAGACTAATCAGAGGAACAAGGAGCAGGTGAGTAAGTGCCGCCAGGTGAGGGGAGGGGCTGGATCTGTAACCAGGGAGTGTTGGTCATATACAAATTGGTTATCTTGTCAATAAAAACACATCTTACACATAAAGAAAATGTATTTTAGAATATAGGATATTAGGATGTCTAAGGTCAAATGATCGAGGCAATATCCATTCATTTATTTATTTTAGCGTAATGACCAACTCAGTTTGGCCCATCCTTCTAAGGATTATAAGAGACCACTATTTTAAATACATCTTCTGGATGCTTTAAACTCCAAAAATGTCGAAAAGAAACCCCAAAAAATTGGCAAATGACAAAATGTATTCCCCAAATGAACTGTGTACGCTACATACTGTAAAAGCACAATTAAATAACTTGAGATTATCTTGGAAAATAGTTTTTTTCTCGTCTACCAAGCGTTCCCCAGATGACTGGATTTTTTAAACCTATTTATACAGCCATCTCGGACCTTGTGCATCAACCATAATTACAAAATCAATACCGTCATTTACAAAACAAGGGTTTATATGGCCTCACTGAGACGATTGGGAGACAATTTTGCCCTTAAAATTAGGATGAAAATAATAAGCACAATATATATGTTTCCAAAAGCATAGCATCATGCAGTCGTGAAACTATTTACATGGTTTTATATATGCAAGAGGCCCCTCTTTAAGCACTGTCACTGACCTTTATTGGATTAAGAAAAAAGTGTTGAATGTGCCAAGTTTAGAAAACATTACACATTTCCCCCATGTAGCAGTATATAGAGGGATCAGATGGCCATATAAACGGTGTTATAACTTTGAACAAAAAAACACCCATGTGCTTACAGGACAGCTTTCCATCTTTCCACCCCACTGTTTGCACCCACACAAGTTACCACGGAAACAAGGGGCATCAAAATACAGGCACAATGACAAATACCAGCATGTGTGTGTGTGTGTGTGTGTGTGTGTGTGTGTGTGTGTGTGTGTGTGTGTGTGTGTGTGTGTGTGTGTGTGTGTGTGTGTGTGGGTCAGTGAGGTTCAGTCTGGGCGGTAATGTGAGACCAAGATGAAACACTCAGCCATCAGCACATTCCTATGGGCCTCGGTTTTCTCCAGTTTAGAGAGAGAGAGAGTTAATAAAAAAAAGACAGAAAGAAAGAAAGAAATGGATGCACTGGAGAAAAAAAATAAAAATGGATGCCTTGAAGATACGGATAGAGAGAAACTCAAACAGCAGTAAACATGTCAGCTACAACAAATGATGCAGAGGGCCTCTTATAATCACACGACAATAACTCCTTAATTTCTCAGTATTTAAAAGTCTGTATATTGTTATAGTTTGTATATATAATTATATGCTTTTTAAACGCTCTGCTTCAGGACGGCGGTTGACGGAGGAATTTACTTCCCACAAATATTGTCTGCATATATCTGTGAACCAGACAACAAATGGAGAGCCGGCTTAATTGCTGTGATGTGTCTGCAGAGCCATTTAATAATGTGTACCCAGACTTTTGTTTGTTGAAATAAAATATGCCACAAACATCTTTAAAAAGTCACAGCCTGCCATTTAAGTTGGCTGTCATTTTAAAACACCAGTCTCGAATGCACTTTTTGTTTTAGCTAGCTTAAGTTGCCTAGGATAGAAGAAAGGTGGGAACAATTATCAGTTCTTCTCGTCTAAATGTATTGCTTCTACATAAAATAACAACCTCCTTTATGCCCAGTATTTTACACCTAACTTTTGTGCTTGTGATTCATTCTTTACTTCATCAAAACCCTGAGTTGCTTGGGGAAACTGGCTAGCTAACATGCTAACGTGCTAACGTTTACAAGTACGAGTGGCCCATGGTGGTGGTGGGGTTATGGTATGGGCAGGCGTATGTTATGGATGACGAACACAGGCTACTCGATTCACAACATTACCCTAACCCTACCCCTAACCCTAATCCTACCCCTCACACCAGATACTGACTGGTTTTCGGACCCCCCCAGACCCCCCCCAATAAAGCAAAACTGCACGTTTCAGAGTGGCCTTTTATTGTGACCAGCCTAAGGCACACCTGTGCAATAATCATGCTGTCTAATCAGCATCTTGATATGCCACACCTGTGAGGTGGGATGGATTATCTCGGCAAAGGAGAAGTGCTCACTATCACAGATTCTTTCAGATTTGTGAACAATATTTGAGAGAAATGGTTATTTTGTGTAAATAGAAAATGTTTTAGATCTTTGAGTTCATCTCATGCAAAATGGGAGCAAAAACAAAAGTGTTGCGTTTAAATTTTTGTTCAGTGTATGTGTCTGTTGATTGCGCATATACTGTATAGATATACATATTTTTATATATATTTATATTTTTGTATTCGGGATTGTGGGAAACTGTATTTCGATCTCTCTGTCTGTACACACAAACTGAAAGATTGACAATAAAGTTGACTTTGACTAAACACTACCATCTTGGAAACATTGCAGCAATGTTAGGAACACAACAGTGGGACTAACTAATGGAGAAACCCCGCTCAATGAATTTAACTCTGAGAGTTGGACAGACTTGAGATCGGACTGAGAATCCCAGCTGTTGTTATTCTCGCGTTTTGCTTTGTTCAGCTCTGTTTGGACCGACTGCCCGTCTTGCTCAGTTTCTCCCTTCTTGTTTCTCTGTTTCTCTGATCCAGCCCCTTTCACCATCCCACATCCTTCTCTCCTCCGCATGCAGAGGGGGAAAACGCAGACTCCACAGGAATTATCCAGCTGGAAATGCTCATGGCTATTCGTGATGTATTAAATTCATTACCAACCAGAAAAACAGATTTTGAAACTCCTTCAGAGCAGATGTGCTTTTATACACATATTAACATGACACCTTGATAGTATGGCATCCGTGGGGCTGGAGAGGATGGACTTGAATTAAGGTCAAACTAGTGCCATTTTCTCCTACCTTTTTGCTGTTTCTTGACAGTTTGGGAGGCAGAGGTTAAAAGGTTAGCATTAAGCTAGTGACCTGGAGGTAGCCACAGCAAAGGAAAGAAGTATTCTGGGAAACTCCACTCACCAGGAAAGAAGCCTCAGCAGGATTAAAGGACGAGGGACAATCTTCTGAACCAAACCACAAGTATTTTCAAGGTTACACAACTTACCTAGTTGTTGGTTTCTGTAAATACCCTTTTACAGATGTTTTATCTTCACATTCTACTGTATATTTTCTACTTTTTAACACTGTTTTAATTCTATTTTGAGATACAATTCTAGTATTGTTTATTTCTACTCTTTAATGTCTATTTATGCCTTGTTTTGTTTAGTTTTTCATGCTGCTGCAACGCAAACATTTCCTCATTTGGGAAGTTCCTCTTATCATCTCATCTTATACACTTACGCTGCTCTCAATCAAAACAGTAGCGAAAGACAGAGTTTGGTGTCATAGAGTATCTCGGGGGTTTGTCATTACGATAAATGTCTGGTTTCAGGTTAGGATTACTGCAATGTACATATTTTTTGGCCACTTGGTAGCAACAGCAACAAGTTGTGAACATCTCTTATATTATCACCTTTTAAGTTAACTTTTTAGAAAACAATTTACTTATTTACGCTGATATATAGGCCTAGCAACATTAGCATTGATTTGGACCTGTGCGCCCAATGTCTTATATTCATACTTTTTTAGCATGTTTTATTCTATACCAACTCTTGAGGCCAATATATGGTTCCACAGATGCAAAGTGATCTATTAATAATAATAATAATAATAATGGATTACATTTTTTAATTAGAGCACTTTTACAGGTGCTCAAAGCGCTTTACAATTACATATTCAATCAAATCAATACGGTGGACATTACCCACAGGAGCAAATTAAGAGGGCCTACACACCAAACTGACACCAAAGGACACGGACTCGACTGTTGTGTCGCCTCACGTCTCCTGCGTCTTGGCCATGTGTCGCACTGGAACACACCGCAAAGACTTCAGCCGACGGCCAAGAAGCACGTGAGTGGCAATAACTCTCCTTACCAGCAGGCGGCGGTAGTGTGTATTCGTCATTCAAAAGAGGCAACAACCGGAAGACAGACTGCTTGATACACCGAGAGAAGAAGAACAGACTGCGTGATATAAACAAACAACAAATAGCGTTTGAGTTCCATTTTCACTCTACAGCGAGAAGCTCACGGGGCTTTCCCGAACCTGAGTCGAGAGCTGGAGTTAAATGAAATCTCAGATTTGCCTTCTTAATCATTTGTTTGGGTCCCTCACTTCCGTTTCGCTTCTCATGCACTGATTCGTTAAGCTGAACAGCCAATCAGAGTGATTTATTTGGCCGACGGCCTTTAGAATCGGCGGTGGAAGGTGTCGGCACGGCCGAAAAGACACAACGGGGCGGGACACACCAATCTGAGTAGGGCGACAGGACGCTCATCGACGGCCAGACATCTATCGACGGCCGAAATCGGCTTGGTGTGTAAGGACCTTTATGTTCACCTGCTAGTAGCTAACTTTGTCGTTTGGTGCTGGGCTAGTATCTTGTAGGCTACAGTGCGTTAATCTGAGTTTGTTTTCTCAAAATCGCTTAAAAAGGCCTTTTGTTGCCATCACATACTTTCCAGCAATTGAGGATTTACTACTAGTTGCTTTAAAGACCTTCTTCATAGTAGCCAGTGTTACCTGTCAAATACAGGTGTAACTAATCACATTAATCATGGTGTTCCTCGTTCAGGGACTCACTTGTCTGAGTTATTGGAAACAAATAAAACAGAGCCCATTGTTAATGTTATTAATTGCACCTGTGATTTAAAAGGTCTGCTATGAAAAAGGCCTATTTAAGGCAATCAAAAGACTTTGTATCACTTCTATATTAACAGGTTAGTGGGAGACATTACTGTGTGTAATAGGATAAACATTGTAAAGTAATAGATATCCCAACAATCACTGACTTTAAGATAACTACGTTTTGTGTTACAGTTTTCTGAAGGACGGCCAAATTCCTAGCCTTGTAACTCATGGTGTTTGCCCAAAAGTGTGTGTGTGGGTAGTATACAGGGCTAACTGTGAATAGTACAGTTATCTACTGTCCAAACTTGCAGGGGTGGAGCTGCAAAAGGGAAATTACACATGCAGACACTGAATCCTGTATTACAGAAATCACACACAGACAGACTTAGGTAGAAGCTTGGAATTCAACCTTTATTCATACCGTTAAAATAGTCATGTCGATCAACAAGACAAAATCATATATGTCTTTCATATTGGCTTCAGCACTGCTGTTTATACATGTAAAAAAACACTGATTAAAGTGGACCTATCATGCTATATTTGAAACATATATTGTAGCGCCATACCTATATAAAACATGTCTGTGAAGTTTTTTTTTCAAAATACCAAACAGATCATGCATTTTAGCCATGCCTCATTTCGCCCTATTTGCTCTTTTCCAGCCCTGTTTTTGCAAGGGCTGATTCTGCTTCTGTGGCAGACTACAGCGCCACTTACAGGCCTGGCATATGTACTACAGCGTCTCCAGCGCTTTCGAGCGGTCTCTCATTCCCCTGATAGGTGGAGAGTTGGCCATATACATGTAGGCGGAGCACCCCTTTTCTGACGTCAGAAAAATTCAAATAATAATCAGCTCCGTTGCAGCCCCGTTTTTAGAGATTTGGGTACGGAGAAAAAGAGAGAGGGTTGTGTTTTCTGACGCTTGGTGAGTTCCCTGACACACCGGGGACACATATTCATGTATAAAAGACATACAAAAGTGCATTTTGCATGATAGGTCCCCTTTAACATAATGTATCTCATCTTGATTAGGAAAGACATTGAGCTCCCCTTCGAACACTGATCCTGCATCAATGCTGCATTTATACTGACATTCTTTGTTGAGTGTTATTGAGGTGAACCGAATTAGCACATTGTAAAAAACAAAGCCTCTTAACATTGTTCCTTGAAACCTTAATCCAGCAATTTAGTGCATTATTAAGTTGAATATCTACCAGAGCAGAGATCTACCAAGAAAACGGCTGACTCCAACATTTATATCCAAGCTTTCAAATCCAATATCCTTTTTTTTATTGAAGCTTAAAGGGTTCTGGGAAATTAAGTCAACTGTGTTAGAAGTTACTGGAAAACCGGGATTGTTTTATCCATATCAGTTTTTTTTGTCCACCCTCTTTGGATGTTATCAGCTGATTAAATGGCTGTTATCAGGCCCTACTTGGCACCATCTATACATCAATACTTTGACTTGTTTTAAAGTTAACATACAGTTCGTACATTTCTTAAGTTTGGGGACAAATGTACTCTTTCCTCAAGCAACAAAGTTCATTTTCCATGCCATAACCTTATCATATAGAGTTGTTTAATACATCAAGTTTAACCAACAAATTCGGGCACGTGTGATTTACCAATTTTCCCAGTCTAAGGCATTATAAAAGTAAAGAAAACGACTGAAATCGACCATTAAATGGGTTTTATTCGACATTCGAAATCATTTAAAACAGGTGGATAAGGACAAACATTCCAAGGCATCACAATCCATTTGATTTGTTTATAGCAACTTCTAACTAACCTGAGCTGTATTGGTTTATCAGTCAAATTAAGTTAATTTTAAAACGTTCATGTGGATGGTTGGACACTTTGAGCTCAATTTTAAGGCACTTAGAGCGATAATGAATGCATGTAGAAACACAACGGTACATGACATAACTGAATGAAGTACATAAAAAAAAAGTATAAAAAATGAACAAAAGAAGTATCTTCCAGAATGCACTGGATATTGAAGGAATATCAGCGTTTTCAGCGTTTTCAACCCCCTTTTTTTTCAACCACACTTTTACACATTCAAATCACAATCTTTTTCATTTTTTTGGTGCCATTCCCCCCACCCAATTAACAATGTAGCCAGCGCTAACATGGACGCTAGCGGCGCCTTTTCACCTGCTAGCAACGAGCTAAGAGTGTGTAATACACACCAAGAATCACACTTTTAAAAAAGAAACATGAACAAATTAACTTTGAAGAAATCACATTTTTTCTCAGTGTAGCTGAGGGGTTGTGAAACGCTGGTAAGCCTTAAATGACTTTTAACTGGCTAGCTGTTGCATTTCTAAATTCTGTGCACAGTGTCCGTCTTGCTGGTTGGACACCTTGTCGATATTCAAGTACTCTCCTCTATTTCTCTGGGGAGTAAAATAAATTAGATGCTCTTTGAACTGCCCTGCAGTTGCAATGTGACCGGTGATGATGAACTGAAAACATAAAACACACCTATTGGTATCAAAGTACAGTATCCAGATAATGTAAAAAAAATGTGATGAGACCTGATTTCTGGTTGTTCAATATCGATGTTCCAATGCTAACAAAAATGAATACATACTGTAGTTGTCCAGCAGTCTATGTGCGCAGATACCAACAATATATACTGCTGTATTCTAAATTAGTTGAAAAGGACCAAATCCAAAGCCTCAAAGATATCAACCATGTAACATTCCAATGCATCTCAAACACATATTGTAAAAGCATCCCTTCAATAAAACATCTGTACACTTCCCTTTGGCTGAATGGTACAAAAACTGGAACACAAAATCCCGTAACTGTAACATTTCTGTATCAAAAGGTGGGAATCTCTTAACATTTTCGGGAAAACACAACATCGCAAAAAGCTTAAGAATCAATTTGGCACTGAAATCAATTTGCAATGTCCACATATTCATTAAAAAAGCAGATATGATTTTATCCTAGTTACTCAACACCATTATCAAACAGACATTTCTATGAAACTACTTCCCAAAACCTCTGATTCACCGTCACAGCAAAGGAGAAATAAGCCAATCCATTCATCTCAAGGTTTACTCTCGTTACTCAGATTTCTCTTCCAACAATGGCCTCAGTAGTTGATAAAGACAACAAAGACATTTCATCCATTGCATCATCCATTGCATTCTTCTTCTTCTTCTTCTTCGGACTTCCTGTCCCTACATGCTTTGCTGTCCAGCAACAATCATCCGTGATCTAACAAACCCCAACATTAAGTCAAATATTTCCCCGAATCCCCACATTTGCCCTATTTGTTGGACACAACATTAAGTCAAACTGATTTTTTTCTAAATTGTAAAGGGGATCCAGCCTTATTTTTGCACAAAACAATGACAAAGGTATTTATACATTCTCCTTCTCCCAAGTTGTTCACGCTAAGTCGTAGCATGTTTGACGAATACTGCTAAATTACAGTTGGACTTGACACTCTCCCATAAAAGAAGGCTGGGATAGAAAGTACTGCTGATCTTTGGCGTATAGCAGGAGTATCTTTGGCAGCGACGACGACCTGAACCTTCAGAACTGAAAGAACTGGCCAACAGAGCGGTAAGTCTCTGATTTCAAAGCGGGTGCATAGATGGGGGGTGGGAAAGGTTTGTCTTTGTGATTCAGGGTCGGAGGGTGGGTGGAGGGCGTGATGGGGGTGCACAGGGAGGTCCAGGAGGGGTACGGGCTGGTGGGGGTCCTGGGAGAACCTGTCCTGGTACTGGAGGTGATCTGGAAGGAGGGCTGGCCACAGTGGGAGATGGCGTGGAGGAAACAGGGTGGTAATCAGGTGGAGGGGCGGAGGGTTTGTGGATCGGGGTGCGTGGGGCAGCCTTGGCCTCATCTTTCACTCTTGTGAAGTTGATGCATCGACCCTATAAGACGGAAAGGAAAGAGACGTGTTAGATTAAGGACAAGTTTGACTTCAAATCGTGACATGAGTTGGTTTTTATTGGCTCTAGGAATGGGGACAGAATGTAGTTCCTAAAGAACTACATTTCGAAACCCCAATAGTCCAAAAGAAGCTGTAGTTCCTAAAGAACTTTATTCCGAAATCCCAATAGTCCAAAAGAAGCTGTTGTTCCTAAATAACTTTATTCTGAAACCCCAATTGTCCAAAATAAGCTGTAGTTCCTAAAGAACTTTATTCCGAAACCCCAATTGTCCAAAATAAGCTGTTGTTCCTAAAGAACTTTATTCCGAAACCCCAATTGTCCAAAATAAGCTGTGGTTCCTAAAGAACTTTATTCGGAAACCCCAACAGTCCAAAAGAAGTCCTATTGGACTGAAAGCCCATATGTCTGACAAACCATTATTTCCAAAACAAAGCCCCATTGCTCTGAAGGTATGAACTGTCTGCAACAAACAGGACGTTCCCTTTTTATTCTTACCACCAGCATACGGATCACCCGCCCTGATTTGCCTCTGATTGGCTAGTATTTGGTGCCTTCATTGGTATGTGATTGGTTAGGTTTTAGGGAAGGGGTCAAACAAGGGTTAGGGTTAAGAAGAGAGAAAGTCTTGCCTTTTTCATCTTATATGTATGTTTTTAAGAAATTAGACTTTGGAACCATAGCTAACAGGCTTTTGGACAAATGGCCTGGAGTCCAATAGAATCATTCGGACCAATTCGGACCATTTGGGTTTAAAAATAATGTGCATTGCGTCGAGGGATGAATCCATCTTTCCTGTTGGTCCAAAACTTTGGCCCACACTTTAAAATAAGGTTAGGTTCTACATAAGAACAGATAGGGTTAAACTAGGGTTAGGGTTAACAAAAGAGAAGGTCATGCCTTTTACATAATTTCAGTATTTTTTGGAACGTCTGTCAGACAAATGGCCTACGGTCCAAAAGGCCAATTCGGACTATTGGGCTTTCAAAAATAATGGGCATTGCATTGAGGGATATATCTATCTGCCTATTGGTCCACAGCTTCAGCCCAAACAGTAATATTACATCAGGTTTTATGGTAACAAGAGTTAGGGTTAGGGTGTATGAGGCGAAGCAGTCAAGTTGTAAAGTTTTAACAGTTGACTTATCAGACTGTAAAACAAATGAATTGGTTCCTTCAGAAATCACATTTCACTCCTGAGCTGCTCGTATAATATTACCCTAACCACAAGTTCACAGAGGTCTTTCTCGCCATAGTAACCCTACCCTGCGTCGCAGTTACATGTGGTTTGCAGCCGGAGCGAAGTGAAGTAATGTTAATCCACTAATAACCAGTGATTGGGGCCACAGGATCAAGGTTTTACAGAGTGGAAAATGAGGGAATTCACAAAGCTGTGTGGAATGAGAACAACTATTTCCAACTTAAACATTATATACAAAGTATTTTCCCTGCGTTTTAAGAAGCGTTTTTATTTACTGACATTTCTATGGAGAATATTCATGACAGGACCATATTTATGTTTATCTGCAATAGTGTACATTCTTGCAGATAGAACACAATAGAATTGAGTGAAAGTAAGAAGGGATAAAAAAGGTCTTCGGAGATTAAGAGAGAAAATAGTACCAGAATGAGTAAAAATCAAAATAAACCAAATTGGAATGAGACAGTTCCTTAATATCTCCCTCTACTTCAACCATCCACTTTAGTCCTCTTCCATTTAACCAATCATCTCTACATGTACGATACACTCCTCTCGGAAACGGCCACATAGGAAAGTTATTGTATTTACACCGACTTGTAAATTATCTTCTGTGAACTCAAACAAAAGTTTGCAAAAAATGCCCTGAATTTAGCGACGACCACCAGTTTCTGGTCTGTCGCCACTTATCCAGTCTGGCATTCCTAGACCTCGACAAAAAAACAAAAATATGAGATTCTGTTCTTGCCTTTTTACCGAGGGAAAGATGTGCAGAGACTACATTCCTCTGAGCAACATGCACTTATGAAATTAAGGAATTATGAGTGTTTTAGTCAGTCTGGGTCTGACTAACGCTAGGCTAACTGGTTGTTTGTTGTGGCTACATATTAACCCAGTGGTTTGATGCTTACCCTTTTGGTTTTCCAATCAACTATACTCAGCTATATAACCTGGGCAATTATTCACTGTACGATATCACTGTAGGAATAATACCGTTATTAAACTTTACATTTCAAGCGATTATCTGGTTGTCAACTATTTTATCTTAGTATTTATTTAAATAAGTATGCACATTTATACTTTAACGTCTTGATGTTTACATGAATATAACAATAAATCAACTATTTCTGATCCTGATTGTGATTATGCAAGCAAGTTACTCGAGAGTATTTTAGAAAAATAACTTGAGTTTCGCTTCATGTCCATCGCTCTGTTAGCGCCCAGCTGCGGTTTAAACCCATGAACATTTTCCTGGATTAAAATAAACCACACACACTCGTTTTCTAACACTGACCTCCTCCACTGTCTACAGTCTTACCAAGGTCATAAAATTGTCTAGGCCTGGGCAAAGTGTGTGTGTGTGTGTGTGTGTGTGTGTGTGTGTGTGTGTGTGTGTGTGTATGTGTGTGTGAGAGAGAGAGACAGCGTTGGTGGAGACAGCCCTGGCAGAAGTCTGCTTTAGGTATTACCTCATGTCCTTTAGCCAGCTAAATGCTTCCCTAAGGAGCAATGTACTTACAGTATGGGATGTGTGTGTGTGTGTGTGTGTGTGTGTGTGTGTGTGTGTGTGTGTGAGAGAGAAAAATACTAGCTCTACCTCATACTGTACTCTGACGTCAGTGTAATGGATGTGGTTCTGATGACAAACACACACACACACACACACACACACACACACACACACACACACACACACACACACACACACACACACACACACACACACACACACCCACACACACACACACTCACATTCAAAACTGCTTACTTGGTTTCAAATATAGATAACTTCATCGTAACCCGGGTCTATCGCTGCTGAATTATGTAGTTATATACACACACACACACACACACACACACACACACACACACACACACACACACACACACACACACACACACACACACACACACACACACACACACACACACACACACACACACACACACACCATGGGCTTTATAATGATACACTCTAACCCTCTCACACAAAACCACTGTGATCTATATCATACAGTACAGAGGCTGTACTGAGCAAACAATACGAGGGGTTGTTGAGTTCATTGCTGGCTAAAGAAATATGTGTGTTTCTGTGTGTGTTGGCTACCAAACTCTGCAATTTTAATAGTTTTGATTCAGTATTACTGAGTGCCGAGTCACGACGAATCAGTCCGTGCCATATTCTGGTATCTAGGTGGGGGAGAATGAGCCACATGTGTGCGAGACGACGTCACCCCTGAAGTGATCCAGGGTAAAGTTTGGTTACACTTCACACAGAACTTGACGCAGACGATACTCGCTGCAGTAATTGCAAAGCCAAATGAAAAGCTGGCCAGAAAACAGGCTTTGCTTCCTCTGAGTAACTCTGAGACAAACAGGGAGAAGAAACGGAGGTAGGGAGGGTTTTCTTTGTGAGTGTGGCGTGTAAATAATGTCAATGTTGAAATTGAACATTTTGGACCAATTTTCTAACAGCTGTAATACATATGTTGTCATGACAGAGAGAGTTAAGTACGTTGTGATACAATGTATTTTACTATAAAGTATGTTTTCTTAACTTTACTAACTATTTCTCAATAAATACATTTTCTATGTGAATTCTTTGTTAACTCCTATGAGAATTACATTTCCTAATTTTAAGAACAGTTTCAAGTGAATTTATAGAGAACAAATGAATAGATATAGGACTAGCCAATACTGTGATAGAGAAAATATAGAAACAAATAATCAAAAGACATTTTAAAGATGGTTTTGACCATATATATATATATATATATATATATATATACAGTTTGCCGGTCCCTAATCAAGTAAATGTGAACATATCTAACCCTACTACTCACAAAAAGTACACAAACAAGAGGATATCTTGGTTTTAGTACATTATATTCATCAGTAATAACTTAGTACAACTTTCTTTCTGCTGTCTCATGGCTACACTGTACAGTAATGAAGCAAAGGCGATGAAAAATGAAGAAATCCAGATCCAGATTGGTCCAAACCAATGAAGAGTCCAGACTGAACTCATGTAAGCCTGAATGTTGCAGAAAATGTAACCGAAAATACTTTTTTCAGGTACAGTAAAACTTGCAAGTGAAAGAGGTGACCAACGCTTGTTTCCATTCTTTATTCCTGAAATAAAACATTACATTAAAGTGGAAATGAGCCGGCCTGCTGGATCGTTACAAACCACAGAATGACTCGAGGAGGAGACGGTGGAAAACAGGGGCTCGATTAGAAAGAAATCATTGCAGAACGCAGCGAGCGCTAAAAGCTTAACTGGGTAACAGAAATGTGTTGACTAAGGAAATCAAATCCTCTTTTTTTATCAGACTGCCAGTTTGCTTTGGGGAAGATGTAATGGTAACTGTCTGATTTGTCCCAGGCCAAAGCAAATCCTGTCTCCGGTGGCAAGAAAAAACACTTAAATGTTAAAGACGGTCATTGGGGACGGGTGGCGCAGTGGTCTGTGCATCTGATCATCAGATCAAGGGGGTGCTGGGGAACTCCAGTTCGAAACCCGCCACTGCGTCAGGCCGTTGTGTCCTTGGGCAAGACACTTCACCCGGATTTGCTCCTGTGGGTATTGTCCATGACCATTGCATGTATGATATGTGTAATGTGTATTTGTAAAGCGCTTTGAGCATCTGGAAAAGCGCTATAATAAATGTAAGGAATTATTATTATTATTATTGGAAATGTTCGGCTAATAAGGCACGATTTTAACTAGCGCTTTGTTACGGCCTTCATCAGCGGGAGAGTCAAGGAGAGTAGGGATAAAAAAGAGTGGAGAACATATTGAGAGAGGGCAGGAAAAGAGAAGGAGAAGAAGAGTGAAGGAAGAAGTCAGAATGGTTTTGTTGCAGACTAAGAGATTAGATCTGTGTTAGCAGCTCTGTAAGGCTAAACATGCTACATGCTAACTAGCTCAACATGCTAATATGCTCGTAACGATGTTTACCACTGTCCCTTTTTAGCGTCAAAATGCTACTGCAACATTTTACTATCAAACTAACTGCTAATGTTTATAAAAGCAATCAGCTAACAGTAGGTCATATTTCTTATTATGAGCAGATCATGTGTGTTTCTTTGTGTTTGTCTGAAGCTAATCTCGCTAACTACAGCATCATTCCGCTTTATATATTTTCTATGACTGTAAACTCAATGACTTCTACTGGTTGTAGGGATTCACAATGCTTTTAAAACTTTTGTATTCACTGTTTTATATTTACCGTATTTCACTGCGAACAACTAGGCTACAAAACTAGCGTTACCTAGTCTAGTGCAGGCCACATTTCAGCCTTTTACGTAGCATGCATAACAACCTACATCCATAGATACTTTTGGTCTCATTTTGAGCTGTAGAATATGCAGATTAATAATATAACAAATACATTATGATCCACTAAAGCTAGGCACAATACAAAGTGGATTAATCCTTGTTTTGTCATCTTCACCTCCCTTCAACGTTTCTTTGTTTTGGGGTAAGAGGTAGACTGTAGGACATGCGATTTCCACTAGGTGACCTTTTTGGTTTTTATTATGTATCGCTGAGTTACAAAAGTGCCAATCAGGATTAGTGGAATGAGAAACAATAAAATATCACCCGTTAAGGCGTTAAACATTAAAACTGACTTTCCTGAATGCATCAGAGGGATTGAAAACAACCCTAGAGAGCTTTCTGTACTCGGTGAACTACCCATCTTCTTATCTGGAGTTTTATTAAAACAAAGGCTCCAGACATTACAACTGAAA
>NW_022989863.1:0-64039 GCF_902827175.1 Gymnodraco acuticeps
AGGACATCAATACTGTATATAGTCAATGTGAGGTAAAGTGTGTCGCCAAGGTAACCGGTTAGAACTCCAAGTGGCGATGAGGTCTTAAAATGTTTGGAAAGGGTCTTAAAAAAGGTCTTAAAGGGTCTTACATCTGACTTCAGGATTCCTGTTTGAGTAAAGACCAATTACATCAAATAGTTTTTAAGTATCTCACTGGCTAACTTGAAGATGGTCTGTTTTAAATGTAGAAGTTTAACTTCTACATCAGAGGTGATACAACTTCCCAGACTGCTTTAAAAGTCCTTCATCGTTGGCACTTCTGTCGTTAGCTTAACGCCTCAAAATATTTTACTCACATAGCTACAGCTGTACTGTTTCGGGCTGGGTGACCTACGCTTAGCACTGTCCCTGAACGCCTCCTTTTTAGATTCATTTGGAGGACTGAAGCTATTCCAAAAAGCAGAATATTAGCAGAGCAAAGTGTCCATAAATGTATGGAAAGGGTCTTAAAAGGTTTTACGTTTGACTTCAGGATTCCTGCATATACCCTGTAGTGGCTCTGCAGCAGCTTTACTCGACATTGAGAAACACCCTCTAAGTATAAGGGACGGCTCAATTCAAAATTCAAGTCACGTGACGTCACCCCACCCCCTCGAGGTCGACGCCCTCTCAGCCCTGGTCTGGCGGAAACACTGCTGGTAACTCACTCTTGTGCATTTTGCTTCCACATTACGAGCATTAGTCGACAAACCTTGTTTTCTGGTCTAGAACTCTAGTCTAGTGCCTTTTGTGTCTCTCGCTGTAAGATAAGAGAGGAGTTCAGGGTCCTCCGTGAAGCTTTTAATAATCCCTGAATGTCTGCACAGTGTGTCTCTGCTGCAGACGGTTGATAAGGTCCTCCTGCGCTAACAGAAGATAGCGTTATGATCAAAGTCAAAGAGAAGAAGGCAGCGGAGAGGAAAGAGAAAGGTTAAAAAAACACAAGAGGAAGAGAAGGCAGTTCAATGTGATCAGTTTCCTGACGCTGTAAATGTAGTTGTGGTTCTGTTTTCATTTGTTATATCTATGTATTGATCTATAGAACCAACTTGATAGAAGTTCGTGATATGAAACGCTGGAAAAACTCCATATTTAAAAGGAAGTGAAGAGCGAAAGTGAAGGAAGGAGCGGTTTCCCAAGAATAGGAAGTCAAAGGATAGCAAAGGAGAAGCTAATGGATACTGAAAGAAAACGTGGTAGTCAGAGATATCCGGGGGGGGGGGTTCAGCGTACAGCTATCATCGCAAAGCCGACCTCCTCAGCGAAATGCTCCAAATTCCACTAATGATTCCCTGTCTTCAGCTTTAAAGCCAGCTTCCTGCGTCCTCCATCACAGACCTTTGGATAGAAGTCATTATAGCCGGTTACATGCATACTGTACCATCGCACACATGATCTACGCTTCAGTAAGATTCATAAAAGTCTTCATGGTAGGGCTGCTCAATTAATCGTATTTTAATCGCAATTACGATTATGGCTTGCAACGAAAAAAACGTAATCGAAATATAAAGATTATTTTTTTATTATTAATTTTTTTTTTATTAATATATTTTTTTAAATTGGTTTTTCAGTTGAATTATAAAGTTCAAGGTAATCAACTGTTAAAAACATCCTGTTCACATTTTTTTTCTCCATTAAGTTATGTTTTCAAAGTAAATGGATAACCCTTGTTTTTCCCTCGGCTCCTCCCGGTTTGCCAGTACTGTGGTATTAGTGGTTTAGGAAGAGGGGAGTTCGTCACAAATCCAGCGCTCCCTAACTCATGCCTGGCTGTGTCGTAAATGGTGTGCGGCCGTGAAGCCAGGACAGTAAACAAACATGTCGCCGGTAGTATGGGACTATTTCAAAGTTTCAGAGTTAGATAGGGGTGTAACGGTTCACAAACATTTCGGTTCAGTACGTACCTCGGTTTTTTGGTCACGGTTCGGTTCGGTACGTTTTCGGTACAGCAGAATTTTTTTTCACAAAACAAAACATATATATATATATATTTTTTATTATTATTAAACTGTGAATAATGTATTCACTCAAATAAATACAAAATATAATAAAATAAACATTAAGGTGCAGCATTTCGATGAACTGAAATAATCTGTATTTGAACTTTACTGTACTAGTACTCACAAAACATAAACTATTAGTTTTGGGTTTTTAATTATTATTAAACTGTGAATATTCACTCAAATAAATACAAAATATAATAAAATAAACATTAAGGTGCAGCTTTTCGATGAACTGAAATAATCTGTATTTGAACTGTACTGTACTAGTTCCTAAGCAGCCAGCTTGACATTAGGACTTGCTTGTCATTGTATTTTCATGTTTTTTTAAAGAAAAATTAACTTGTCGAAAGGGCAGATCTGCTGGCACTACCAATGTCTCCTGCTGTGGAGAACACCCTCTCTAGGGACAGAGGTAGCAGATACAGCCAGGTAGCGCTTTGCTAACATGGCAACATAAGGATATTTGGCGTTTGTAATAGCTTTGGCTCGGTCTGAACTCTCTGCGAGTGGTGGAGGCTTACATGCTAGCGGGAGTTGGGTTTGCACTTCAGTCTTTTTTCTTTTGGTACCGGTGATATTCACGTTCGGGGGATGCCTTTTCAAGAGTGTGCAAGTTTGATGTATTGCCAGCCGCGTAACCAATGTTAGTTGAACAATGCCGACAAACAGCTTTGGTTCGGTCCACCTGTCTTTGTCCTTCATCCTTGTTCGTAACTGCGAAACCAAAATGTTCCCAAACCGGAGACTTCAATGATGCTGGAGGATTTTCGAGCTCAACTTTATCTGCGTTCGCCATTAATTTTCGACAGTTCCTCAAATTACTGACTACATTTGAACGCATCCCTGTGACCAGCTCTCATAGTATGCCTCTCGTCCAATGAAATGACTTGCTCGCTCTATGACGCGTTGAACCCAATGTGAGCAAATTACTCTGAATGCTGCGACGCAGCACCTGAGATTACTTCCAACAAGTTGTTCACGTTCTCAATTTTTTACGTTTAACGTTATATTCGTTCGGTACACTTCGGTACACACCTGTACCGAACCGAAGGGCCCGTACCGAATAATTTCGGTACGGGTACGTGTACCGTTACACCCCTAGAGTTAGATAGTTCGCTTGCTATTTTATTAACAAATGCAGAAGTTGCACGAGGAGGGAAAAAGGCAACGAGCTATAATACTTCCAACCTGATTAGTCACCTGAAACATCGCCATCGCTACGATGGTGTGTTAAAAGCGTACGAAGACGCCTGCGCTGCTAAACTAGCGGCGAATCCAAAGCCAGCTGCAAAGGCACCGGGGCTTTTACCGATCGACGAGGCTTTTGAAAAAGGCAAGAAGTTTGCCAGAGACGACCCCAGGGCTAAAACGATCTCTAACTTCATCATAGAAATGATGGCACTTGACGAGAGTCAAAACTGTTCTTGGCTTTGTTTTGTTCATAGTAGTAATGCTCATGTCATTTGCTCACTACTAGTCTTTCTTTTACCACCAGGTGTGCAAAAACAGGTACATTTAATATATATATATATATTATATTATTATCGGTTATCGGTATCGGTCTTGAGAAGCAGGAAGTTATCGGTATCGGTTTCAAAAAACCAATATCGTGCATCCCTAATTTTTATAATAATTATGGCAAAAATAATAATCTCGATTATTTGGGTCAATAATTATATTGAATCAATTATTGACCCATATAATCGAGATCATGATTTTTGCCATAATCGAGCAGCCCTAGTTTCTAGCAACAAATCTTTAAGAGATGACACGAGCAGCTCTACCAGCATTTGCCATGGTGGCCTAAACATTTTTATTTGGCCTTAAATTGTAGTTCAACATTTATTTCCTGTTACTTCTGGACCATGACGGTGGGCCGCCTTTAATGTTTAACTGAGTGGAATATGTTGAATATGTTTTACCAAAATGTTGGCTATATGTTAAGGAGTTTTCAGGTTGTGACAGTGCACTGCAACATGTGTGTTGATCTTGTTTATTAGTATTTAATATTTTGATATTATTTATTTAAATGTAGACATGAATGTATAATTGATTTTATTTTATTTTGGTTTTTCAGTTGGTTACCCTGAACGTATAATTCAACAGTTAAAAAGTTGAAATTATTATTTGTATTTGTTTTAAAGTACAATAAATGGATGTTTTCAAAGTCAATGAATAATCGCATTTAATAATCGCAATTACAATTATTGACCCAAATAATTAGAGATTATGATTTTTGCCATAATCGAGCTGATCTACTTCATGGAATTACATTCAGATAAACACAGCTTTCTGCAGGGATACAGACAGACGAATTATATGGCTGTAAAAGTCCAAACGTAGCTGCCTCTGCCACTTCTCCATCAATACACTGCTACCTATTATTATTTAATGTGTGAGTTGTCTGTCTTATCGTTCAAATGAGTTATTATAGGCTTCTTGTTCGTTGTGGCCCACAAAGTCTGCAAAAAGCTGTTTATTTTTACCACAACGCCTCCTCCTGACTGTTCAGACCTTCTGTTCGGAGAAAAATGACACATTAGTTGCTTTTTTTAATTAATTGGACTCCTTTACTTCCTTGTTCTCTATTCATATGCTCCTCATCTCTGACCAGGAAGCAGATTTAAGAATCAACACTCACTTTGTTACACAACGCCGGAGAAAATGACTCAATGACAAAATGTCATCCATGCATTCAATGTACAAGAAAACATATTGTTGATCATATATATGTTATACTTGCCATTCCATTATGCTACATAAGATGTATTGTTTTTTAAATGTGATTTGGAGCATCTGACATTAGTTTTCACTATAGGTTAATGTCTTAAAATACAAAAACCTTTTTAAGTGAGAAAACGACCATTTATGTCAGATGGCATTTCCCTCATAACACAGGCTGCATCCTGGAGAGGGCGACTCTGTAAGACTGCATTGTTCACAACGTTAATTAAAGAAGTAAGTCTCATAAGTAGGGCTGCAACAAACGACTAATTTGATAATCGATTAATCTATCGATGAATGAAACGATTAATCGACTATTCGGACTGTTACTGTACGCCTTGCACAATTTCTCAAACGCTCTTGTTTAGCCATAAACTTTTAGATGTAGCTTGAGGCTGTTTTAGGCATGTGGAAACTAACAAGACAATAAAGATTCATACTTGATTCAAAAATACATATATTATAAATTAACAACAAATTGTGAACAGAATTAACATTGCTTTTTATTTAAATTAAATAAATAATATTTCACATCAAAAGAAACAACAATGTTTTAACAAATCGTATTAAATAATCTGATGACAGAACTGTGAACAGAAGAGCTGAAACTTTAACTAAATAAATAACTCAGTTTCCTCTAATCATTAACCCATGTTTGTATCATGGAGTTAACTCCGTGTGTTGCTGCTAGCATACAGAACACCTGACGTGGAAACGTTACTCGTGATGGGGCTACAGAGCTGCTATAAAGACAGCCGGTGCATTCCTCCGTCTGCATGTGGAGCACTTTTGATAAATGTTTAGACACATTGCTCGTGTTCCCGCCCTCACATGCTGAACTCTTATTGCACTTTAGGCAACGAGCATCGAGACGGGTAAAGTTTAACCACCTGGGAGCGCGTTCTCTCCGCCATCTCCTCCGCAGTGTGTTGCTGCATGTAGCAGCTGCGTGTGTGTAAACCGCCCCGCCCCCTCGCACACAGACGGGAGAGAGATCTCGTCTGGATTGGAAAGGTCGAAAATACACCATAGACGCATTTCTTGTCTTTGAATATTAGAAACGAGTCGGCGACACTAAGACTGCGAGATAATGCTTATGTAGCAATAATACATGACATGTATTTTTTAAATGTCTCCAGTACCGATAAAAAGACTAATAACGTTGGAGCTTAACGGCGTGTAAAACACACGTGATGACGTCACCAACGAATCAACGACTGAATTAGTTGCAACTAATTTGGTTGTCGATTTTAATCGATTAAGTCGATTAGTTGTTGCACCCCTACTCATAACACACCACACACACACACACACACACACACACACACACACACACACACACACACATACACACACACACACACACACACACACACACACACACACACACACACACACACACACACACACACCACACACACTCACACACCTACACACACACACACTCACTCACACTCACTCACTCACTCACACACACACACACTTAATAATAATGCTTTGTTATCAATTATTCTGCTAATATTCTCTCACACACACACACACACACACACACACACACACACACACACACACTCACACTCACACTCCAGCACTTAAAATGTTTTGGCTTATCCTCATGGTTAACTGCCCTTATTGTCTCTCTGAATAAAAGCATCAGCTAAATGGTATGTAATGCCGTCAGACACGAAATAGAGGCTCCAAAATCCCCAACTTGTCATTTTTTTCACTGCAGTGTTTGAACTTATTAAGCAAAGGAGATTCAGGGCACCGTGTCTTTGAGATCTTGGCCGTACTGACAGTGTGAGTGTCTCCAAACGAACCTGCTGTTTTGGTTCATGTAGGTGCAAAAGCTCTTAATGCAATAACGCTTATCAAGTTGAATATACACTGGAGGAGGTGGTTATAAATAAAAATGTCTAAGCCAGTCATATCACTGCTCTGAAACAGCTGAACCAATCACAGTGACGCATGACGACAACATCTCAATAACATGTTCAGACAAGAGTGTTTTAACTGTCTTCATATTTAACCCTCAGTAAGAAAGCGAGGAAGTGTTTCTCCTGGAAGATTCTTCACAATCTGATTTTGAATTCCTTGTAAAGACCCTTCAGTCTTATATGAAATCACCTGGTTGTTATGAGGCGGAGATAATGGACAGGTTGCAGTAAAACACACACACACACACACACACACACACACACACACACACACACACACACACACACACAGCATAATGGGTTGGACTGATACAGGCAGAGGGAAAATATACTAACATAGAGGATGGCAACTTGGTAATCAACATGATTTCATTCGCTCTAAAGAATTAACATAATAAGGTAGCGGTCTAGACTAAAATGAGTATTAAAAGCTTTGCATAAGGGTGTTTCAAATTAATTACATAAGGTCCCCTCATTATACCAGTCCTAGAAGTGTTTAATAAATGAACTAAGTGAAGTGTTGAAGGTAATTAGCTGTTTCCGAGGCAGACAGCCTGTCTCTTTGATGGATACATCTACAGTAGGAGCACTTTATCAAAATGTTATTGGCTGTTGTTGTGAACACTGGCAGGAAGCTTAGATTTCTGCTGATTTGGAAACATGCTATATTAAATAATGCACAATAAGATCTAAATATAAAAACGACTAAAATGTTGGAAATTCTTTATGAACAAAACCAACTGGGAAATATTGGAAAATGTTTTTTAAATATTAGTAAAATGTCCAGATATATATTTGTAGAATATCCAAAAAATGGCAAATCGGTTCTCAAAAATTCCCCAATGTAAAACATCACAAAATAAAATAAAAAAATCCAGTAATCTTTAAAAAAAAACGATGTGAAATTCATTCATTCCTTCGTTTTAGTTCAGTGTTGATATCCAGTGAAATATGATTTTGAAAAAGTTGCATAAATGACATTTGTTTCTCTCTCTCTACGCGCTGCAGGTTTTCGAGAGGAGAGCTCCACTTGGATGCCCAGAGGTTTGTCCACGGCTTCATGATGAACAGGAACAAGCGTGAGAAGGAGTACTACAGTATAGATGTGGGAGATTCAACGTTCATGGTTTTAAAACGCTACCAGAACCTCAGACCCATCGGATCCGGAGCGCAGGGGATCGTCTGGTGAGTTAAAGACCATGTTGATCTTAAAAATAGTAGTTTAAACTCAAGATCCACTTTCTCAATTGTCGGATTTGATCAGTTTTCAAATGCATTTCATGGTCTTCCTTAGTGGCTGATGTTTGCTCAGTTATCTTCGAGATGATCACTTGATTAGTGGCTGATAACTGACGGAATAACTAGGCAAACTCTTTGAGATCCATCCATCCATCCATCTTCTCCCGCTTATCCGTGGTCGGGTCGCGGGGTAGCAGTTCCAGCAGAGAGCCCCAAACTTTCTTTTCCCCTCATCAACCAGCTCTGACTGGGGGGTCCCAAGGCGCTCCCAGGCCAGCGAAGAGATATAATCCCTCCACCTGGTCCTAGGTCTACCCCTTGGTCTCTTCCCAGCTGGACGTGCCTGGAACACCTCCCTAGGGAGGCACCCAGGTGGCATCCTAACTAGGTGCCCGAACCACCTCAACTGGCTCCTTTCGACGCGAAGAAGGAGCGGCTCAACTCCGAGTCCCTCCCTGATGACTGAACTTCTCACCTTATCCCTAAGGGAGACGCCAGCCACCCTGCGGAGAAAACCCATCTCGGCCGCTTGTATCCGCCACTCAAGATCCACTTTCTCAATTGTTGGATTTGATCAGTTTTCAAATGTATTTCATGGTCTTCCTTAGTGGCTGATAGCTATCTTGGAGATGATCACTTGATTAGTGGCTGATAACTGACGGAATAACTAGGCAAACTCTGTGAGATGTGGTTGTAAAAACGTAGATAAATACTTTGTGGTAAGATTGTTTTGTCTATTTTGTTAGCTTTTACGTTGGTTTGTTCCTTTATGTTTCATTTTAGGGACTTATTGTGAATATAGCAGATAGAACACCTGTAAAAATAGACCACAACTATTTGAAATTCACAATTAAAAAGGCTTTCTTTGACACTCTAACAACTAGTCCGAATGAACTCAAGATCCACTTTCTCAATCATCAGCATTTTATCAGTTTTCATATGGATTTCAACGTCTTCATTAGTTGTCTTAATGATGATCACTTAATAAGGCTGCATGATAACAGACTGACTGACTAACGAGGCAAACTCTGTGAGATGTGGTTGTAAAAACGTAGAAAAATACAACGTGGTAAGATTTGTCTATTTTGTTAGCTTTTACGTTTGTTTATTCCTTTATATATAATTGTAGGGACTTACTGTGAATATAGCGGATAGAAAACCTCTAAAAATAGACCAAAACTATTTGAAAATGCACAATTAAAAGTGGGGTAGGTAATTCACTTCAGAAACACTTATCATCTGTGGAAGTTGTAGCGCTGTAAAAAGCACGACCAATCATCCGGCTAAAGTAACTGGATGGCCTACCTGCCTGTCAGCCTTCTATCTGTGCACAAACTCATCTCGTGCCCTCATTGGTCATGTGCGCATTCGTGTGTGTTGGGGGAGGGGCTCTGTGAGGAAGTCTGAAGGAAGGGGCAGATTTTTTTCGGTTACGTACTTTCAAATTCTAGCTCGTCTGTCCATTCTTACCTACCCTACCTTTTAAAAGGTTTTCTTTGAGCCGGACTTGAGACACAAAAGGTAAAGAATGAAGTTGTATTTTTCTCTAAACTCCTTCCCATAATCCTCTCAGCCTCTTATAACAACAAACTGAGCCTGTTGGCAGCCACAAAACAACACTCTGAGTGGTCCCACATTTTCGATGAAGCCCATTTCATGGCTGCCGGCTGCTCTCGTTTAATACCGAGCCAATTTCTAAAATCGTTGTTCCCATCAGTCACTGAGAAAATAGTTTGGAAAATACAGAAAATGTCCTTTAAATATGGTTGAAATGTGTCTTATGTTTAATGTTCAACTTGTTTTGCCCTGTAATGGCCACAAATAAACAGCTTAATGCTTTCAATGTGTTTTTATATAGCAGTAACCATCACCTTTCTTCAGTAACGATAGGAAACGAAACACACAGACTGAGTTAAAGTCTCTGTGGCCGTTTCTTAATGTCGAGTAGAGCTGCTGCAGAGCCACTATTTCAAGTCTACTACGTCATCGAGTGGCGCCGAAGGACTGTTTAAATGCATGTTAAATGCCCAGCATTCGGCGCCACTCGATGACGTAGTATACTTGAAATAGTGGCTCTGCAGCAGGTTTACTCGACATTAGGGCTGCTCAATTAATCGTATTTTAATCGCGATTACGGATTGCAACGATTACGAAAACAACGTAATCGAAATAAAACGATTATTTTTTTTATAATTTCTTTTGGTTTTTCAGTTGAATTATACTTAAAGTTCAGGGTAATCAACTGTTAAAAACATACTGTTCAATACCGTTTTTTATTTTCAGCCCCCGCTCTGTTCACACCACCCAGAGCCCGAGTGGTGCTGCGTCATCGTTTGCGTCATGACATAACCGTTTACGTGCCTGCTTCATAAAGCCAAACCACGCGGAAACCCCTCACAACGACAACAACAACAATGGCCAATTGTATTGAAGCGCTACTAGTTTTGGTTTTGCTCTTACCTCATTCACACCAACGGTGTTTCAGGGCCGGTTCGGAGCTGGAGCTTGAAAAGCACCGGGTGTTCCTGTTCACACCGCAGCGGAGCAGCTTCTTAGCTCCGGAATCCGGTTCGTTTCAAGCACCAAAAAATTGTCCGGCCAGAGCAAAAGCACTGCATACGTCACGCTAACGTCGAGGCGGGGGCAGGGGCGGGATCAACTCCTGAACAACAACAAAAAGCCGGCGTTTTATCCAGTTTGTACACAACGATGGAGAAACTTAACAAGCAGCAGTGGTCCACTGAAGAGACCAGCTACCTGCTTGGAATCTGGTCTTCCGAAGAGGCACAGAGGAAGCTGGCACGTAAACGGTTACGTCATGACGCAAACGATGACGCAATGACGCAGCACCAGTCGGACTCTGGGCGGTGTGAAAAGAGCCGGAGCTAAACCGAAGAGCCGGTTCTGAACCTGAAAAGCTCTAGCACGGAGCTTGAACCGGAGTTGCGTTGGTGTGAATGAGGTAGGTATCTGTCGAAGCGAAATGGAAGAAATGGGACGACTTTACTACCAACTTTACAATCGTCTGGATAAAACGCAGGCTTTTTGTTGTTGTTCAGGAGGTTGATCCCGCCCCTGCCCCCTCCTCCGACGTAAGCGTGACGTATACGGTGCTTGCTTCTAGACTGACAACTTTTTGGTGCTTGAAACGAACCGGATTCCGGAGCTTAGAGGCGGCTCCGCTGCGGTGTGAACAGGAAAAAAACGGTGCTTTTCAAGCTCCGAACCGGCCCTGGAACCGCGTTGGTGTGAAAGGGGCATGTGTGTGTGAAATAATAATCCCTTGGTTCATAGAAGTGCTGCTAAAACCTAAATGTTATTATTGGCTGAGTGTCTGCTCTCCTTCCTCCCCTCAGTTCAGCGTATGATCACAACTTTGAGAGGAACGTCGCCATCAAGAAGCTGAGTCGGCCGTTCCAGAACCAAACTCACGCCAAGCGCGCCTACAGGGAGCTGGTGCTCATGAAGTGTGTCAACCACAAGAACGTGAGAGACTTCTGTTATTTTGAGCAATTATTTTATGTTTCTGTACATCTAGTTTACCATTAGGGATACGTTTTAACTACTATCTTATCTTATGTATATGGTGACTTCCATGTTATGTATCGTCGTATAATGTGCCATTTTTTACTTCTTATGTTTATATTAATGTTTTAATTCAATTTTTGTTGTTTTAAGTGCACGCTTTTACTTTAACTTCATTTATATACACATTTTATTTTATCCTTTAATGGATTGAACTTTATGTTTATATACAAATATTATAATTTGTATTTCATGTTTTAATGGACCTATTAATAACTTCATGTTTATACAACTAATTTCTTTTAATAATACATTTTATTTCTATAGCGCTTTTCTTGAACCCAAAGACGCTTTACATTTGGGAGGGAGGGGTAGACAAACAAAACAGAAAAGCAGTCAGGAGGAAGTAATGGAAGTTAATGGATATATAATCTTATTTTTTGTATTTAATCTTATTTTTCGCTTACCTAATCTTCTTATTTTTACATAAATCAATTTCATTCCTTTTTTTAAAATATATTTATCTTTTATATTATTTCTTTCAAAAAAAAGATCAACTGTTACAAACCCCAGTATAATAATAATTAATAATTCCTTACATTTATTAAAGCGCTTTTCCAGATGCTCAAAGCGCTTTACAAATACACATTACACATACATGCAATGGTCATGTACTGTGGACAATACCCACAGGAAGTTCAGGTGAAGTGTCTTGCCCAAGGACACACCGGCTTTACAGACGCAGCAGCGGCGGGTTTCACCCCTTGATGATCATTGCACAGCGCACTGCGCCACACCGTCCATCTTCACGCCTCGAAGTCATCGAGGCGATTTTACAAGAACACATTGATATCATACATGTACTGTGGACATTACCCACAGGAGCAAATCCGGGTGAATTGTCTTGCCCAAGGACACAACGGCCTGACGCAGTGGCGGCAGGAGCGGGTTTTGAACTGGAGTTCCCCAGCACCCCCCTTGATCTGATGATCAGATGCACAGACCACTGCGCCACCCGTCCCAAGTATCCCCCCAAATAACTAAAATACTCATATTTTAATTTAACATTCCTCTGGCTCCTATGAATCGAGTATAACAACTGGGTTTAAATGCATACGCTTGCTTCAGACTTTAAATAAGATTAAATGTGATGAACAAGCACCGGGGAGCAGTGAATCTGAGAGAGAGGTAATAAAGGACACAGAGCGTACCCTGAGGATAACTAAATCAATTTGATCATCGTTCTTGTCCTTATGCGTCCATTTGAGATTGTGCTGCATCAGAGCACCTCAGTGTCCTTGTTTGATGCTGACAGCTGATCTTGTGAATAACCGCAGTCATGCAGCTTGTTTTAATGTCGTGTTTTTAGGCGTAAAATGTCCTGATATTCATTATTGATGCTCAGGCTGCTGCAGAGATTCCTCCCTCTTCCCTCCACTCTGAGATTTATAACCGTTTGTCTCCTTGTTTCTACAGATAATCGGGCTGTTAAATGTATTCACACCACAGAAGACGCTGGAAGAGTTCCAAGATGTGTGAGTATTACTGCGCCCAAATCGATCCAGGATGCAGCCTGCTGGGGGCTAGGATTACCTTTCTGACTTTTAGGGGATCAGCTGATCTCTCGTTGGTTTGTTAGATGCTGCTTTACTACAGACACACAGGGTGTTTCTCAATGTCGAGGACGCTTGCTTGGTAGCACATGTCTTCCGAGTCACTTGCTTCAGAAGCGAGGCAAGAATCCTTCCTGGCATTCGGAAAACGAAGAGTGGAACAGGCGAGCAAGTGTGCAGGTGTGCGTCATGTGAGAGCCTTACATTTTCCGCCACACATTTGGGGAAATTGGTCCGTGCGCAAAGCATTGTGGGGATTTTAAGACCACGGAGTCTACACATGTGCAGCCTCGAAATTTCTCGCTACGAAGTACGCCGGGCTCGGTAGAAGTCCAAGTATGCTGGACATTGGAACAGTAATAATAATAATGGGTTCCATTTATAAAGCACTTCATATTTGATTTCAAATCCCGAAGTGCTACAAGTGGTGAGCATGGACAGTATAAATAAACATTACACAACACGGTAGAATTAATAAAAAGCAAATAAAATTTAAATAAAATAAAAGGGTGGAAATAAATAAAAGGTCTAGGCAAAGGCTCTTTTGAAGAGATGGGTTTTGAGGCCTTTTTTAAAAGCCTCCACGGTCTGTGGTGCTCTCGTGTGGTCGGGGAGAGCGTTCCACAGACTGGGAGCAGCCGAGCAGAAGGCCCGGTCTCCCATAGTACGGAGCTTAGTCCTGGGGGGTTTGAGGAAGTTGGAGTTGCTGGAGCGGGTGGTCCGCAAGGAGGTATGGGGGGTGAGGAGTTCCTTGAGGTAGGGAGGGGCAGTTCCATGGACACACTGGTGGGTGAGGACGGAGACCGTGAATTTGATCCTCAGTTCCACGGGTAGCCAGTGTAGTGCTTTAAGGATGGGGGTGATGTGATCATATTTGCACACCCTCATCAGGACAGTCCTTCGGCGGCACTCGATGACGTAGTATGCTTGAAATAGTGGCTCTCGATCAGCTTTACTCGACATTGAGAAACACCCACAGTGCAGGGAGAAGGACTTCATAAAAGACATACTGGATGGTTATGGCTATACGGAGAGACTCGTGAAAATGTCTAAAAAAAAATCAGGAAAAACAAACTTCTAAATTTCAGAAAATATTTGTAACATTTCAAGAATTATTAAAAGACAAATCATTCTAAAAGTAAAACTCTAGAAAGATATACAAAAAAATCTCATAAAAATACCCTGATGCAGAATTTAAGAACATATTGTAAACATCTCCAAAAATAAAATGTCTAAAATGAATTTGTGGAAATATAATCACTGGAAAAAAATGACATTTAAGTAGTAAAAAAAATCTAACAATATTTCCTAACACACTTCAAACAAGCAAAGTAAAAGGTCATCAAAAATAATCTAGGTTTTCAATTAACTCTCCCACCACCATTATCACTTTACATCACATGATAAAAGCTCTACAAGTAAGAAGAAAAATATGAAAGTATGTTTAATTTTGGATTTTAACGCTCCCTTTTAAGCCACAATGACAAATGGCCTTATTAGATATCAAAGGTGCGTTAAAGCAACATCTGAAACCATGACACACAATCTTTAATATGCAAACTACTAAATAGTGGTTCTCGAGGGGTGCAGATTTTGCATTATGGTCTAATATTATTCTTCCGTAATCTCCGACTTTATAAACTATGCACACTGCCTTTTAACATTAACTTTAGGTTATATTTGGTAGCGTTCCCGATGTGTTTGAAGTCGTCAGGACATCCATGAGTGGAAGTGGGATGGCAGAGAGAAGGAAATCCTGAACTGAGAAGTGGGGGAAGTGATGGTTTAGCGGAGTCTGACGGGAACAAACATGATTAATGCCATCCTCTAGTGTGTGTGTGTGTGTGTGTGTGTGTGTGACTCTGTCTGCCTGATTGGAGCTAAAAAGGAAACTGGACAAATCTTAGCCAGAGGGCTGCAGAGCGAACACACATTTAGAGGACGGAGGAAAACACTCCATTCGGCTGTTTGTTTGAATACCTGAATGCAGACTCGTATTACAGATAAAATAGCGGTAATTATTGTCCTAAAACATGGAGTACATACAAATATCGTCCAAGCAGAGGTCCTACTTTTTACGCTCTGTCCCCAAAATGTGTCTTTGTGTTTAAAAATACGAAGGTTCCTTACTCCGTGTGATGATGTAACAGCTGCCAGAGAACATAACATCAGCACCGATTTGAGACGGAGAAACATTACTGTCTGTCACTTCCTAAATGCCACGGGAAACAAGTGCTGCCTCGCTGAGGAAAATGTGGCTTTACACTTATTTCCATATTTTAGTTTTACTAATCTGGATGGATAAGAAATGTAAGGCTCTCCGGACTGACGAAAAATGTAAAAAAGATCTTTAAAAGGAAACTAGTAACATTTTCGAAATTCTCTCTGAAAAAAACAACTAGGGAATATCAAAACATTTGAGCAAAAATATTTGTAAAATGTCCAGATATATATTTGTAGAATATCCATCCATCTTCTCCCGCTTATCCGTGGCCAGGTCGCGGGGGTATAGTTTCAGCAGAGAGCCCCAAACTTTCTTTTCCCTGGCGACATCAACCAGCTCTGACTGGGGGTCCCAAGGCGCTCCCAGGCCAGCGAAGAGATATAATCCCTCCACCTGGTCCTAGGTCCCCTCTGTCTCCTCCCAGCTGGACGTTCCTGGAACACCTCCCTAGGGAGGCGCCCAGGTGGCATCCTAACTAGGTGCCCGAACCACCTCAACTGGCTCCTTTCGACGCGAAGGAGGAGCGGCTCAACTCCGAGTCCCTCCCTGATGACTGAACTTCTCACCTTATCCCTAAGGGAGACGCCAGCCACCCTGCGGAGAAAACCCATCTCGGCCGCTTGTATCCGCGATCTCGTTCATGAAATATAAATATATTATTTTTGGGATATTTTGTAATATCCCAAAAATAGGTTTGAAAAAATTCCCCAATGCCACAAAATACAACTAAAATATCCATTAGTCTTTCAACAAAACGATGTAACATGTCAGAAAATATTAGTGACATTTTCAAATATTTCTAATGTCCTAAAAGTACTACTAACATCTCAATGTCTTTGGAAAAATATTCCAATGTAAAAAGGTCAAGTATTAGTATTAGTAAAATGTCTAATTACTAGTCTTGTCAAATGCCAGGAAAATATCAATGATATGTCAGAAAGTGTTGACCTTCCCCTGTGTGGTGAAAAAAACAACAAAGTAAAATGTCTGAAAAATAATCCATGGTTTCAAATAACTTGCCAACTACATGAATCGTATTATATTACATGTTCAATGTGTTTAAGTAGTACTATATTGTCAGAAAAGATATGACGCTGATGACGATGACCTAATCTTTTATTTTCAAGGAAAATGTACGCTAGAGGGGGTAGGACCAGAAAAGTTGTGTTAAGCTTCTTCTTGCCCCTGTTGAACATGACATGCATTTATTTAGCTCTTCGTGTATGTAGGATTCTCTGTGCATGTGTGTCCGACTACCTGCTTCTTCTGGATAGCTTATCCTTTCTGTGGTGTCCCTGCAGGTATCTGGTGATGGAGCTGATGGATGCCAACCTCTGCCAGGTGATCCAGATGGAGCTGGACCACGAGCGGCTGTCCTACCTGCTCTACCAGATGCTGTGTGGGATCAAACACCTGCACGCTGCCGGCATCATTCACAGGGTGAGCACCACTGTTGGAAAAATATCACTCGTCACTAATATCACTAACCCTAAATGGCATGTAATGCCGTCAGACACGAAATAGAGGCTCCAAAATCCCCAACTTGTCATTTTTTTCACTGCAGTGTTTGAACTTATTAAGCAAAGGAGATTCAGGGCACCGTGTCTTTGAGATCTTGGCCGTACTGACAGTGTGAGTGTCTCCATGTAGGTGCAAAAGCTCTTAATGCAATAACGCTTATCAAGTTGAATATACACTGGAGGAGGTGGTTATAAATAAAAATGTCTAAGCCAGTCATATCACTGCTCTGAAACAGCTGAACCAATCACAGTGACGTATGACGACAACATCTCAATAACATGTTCAGACAAGAGTGTTTTAACTGTCTTCATATTTAACCCTCAGTAAGAAAGCGAGGAAGTGTTTCTCCTGGAAAATTCTTCACAATCTGATTTTGAATTCCTTGTAAAGACCCTTCAGTCTTCTATGAAATCACCTGGTTGTTATGAGGCGGAGATAATGGACAGGTTGCAGTAAAACACACACTCAGGTGCTTGTTCACTTTAAAACAACACACACACACACACACACACACACACACACACATATACACACACACACACACACACACACACACACACACCACACACACACACACACACACACACACACACACACACACACACACACACACACACACACACATACACACACACACACACACACACACACACACACACACACACACACACACAGCATAATGGGTTGGACTGATACAGGCAGAGGGAAAATATACTAACATAGAGGATGGCAACTTGGTAATCAACATGATTTCATTCGCTCTAAAGAATTAACATAATAAGGTAGCGGTCTAGACTAAAATGAGTATTAAAAGCTTTGCATAAGGGTGTTTCAAATGAATTACATAAGGTCCCCTCATTATACCAGTCCTAGAAGTGTTTAATAAATGAACTCACACACACACACACACACACACACACACACACACACACACACACACACACACACACACACACACCACACACACACACACACACACACACACACACCTTCCAGAGTAAGGACCCAGCAGTAGATTAGCTCCTCCTGCTCTGCCAGCCAGAAGTAACTGAGCCACAGGCGAAGCTAACGTTAGCACGAAGCTTTCACAAGGTAACACATGCAACATGAGTCATGGGTCGCCAAAGATTCAGCTCCTGTGTTCCCGGAGGCTTTACCTCTCCGATGGGAGCTCTGTCGTTGTCCTTAAGATGCTCAGAGTTGCTAAGCATGGATGGAAAAAGCAGAACTGGAATACAACGTTATAGCCTGGGCACCATTTATACCTCTGAAATGTGCACAGTTTCGCATGAAGACAAAATCACTCGAGTGCAAGAAAACCTGTATCTTAGAGTATGTGCTTTTGTGTTTTCCTTAAGCCCCGCCTCCAATTTGTCCCCTTACAGCATCGTTAAGCTCGATCTTAGCTCATTTAAACTGATGGAGGTGGGGATATACATCTGGATTTGGCTTTTAGAGCATTTTCCATCTTTAAGGACCTTACGATTTGAATAAGATGTATTCAAATGTTCGTAGTGGGTAGTTGATGTAGCTGAACAATGTCTGTTTCCCAATGTTAGTCAATGGGAAAATGTTGTTTTGGTCCCAATTGCATCACTTAAGGCGAGACACCCCAGGTGAATAGGGTAATTTTTTTAACTTAAAGGTATCAGCTAGAAATTTCTCCAGTTAATTACTTACAATAAGGCAATTGTCTTTTGTATTACAAGTTTTCTGAAATAGCATGTTTAAATATGCAAATTACCCATTATCTCATTAAATATGCACATATTTTAACACATTTCAGGAATCGAAATCTGAACTTTGGATATAGCCAGATTCAAAATTCTTGTTTCATTTTGTAGTCATATTAGTATCTAAGGCTTTTACAGAAGGGATATTGGATATCTCTTTTTATCATTCCATAAATCAGAAAATACTGTCAACAGCCCTAAAATATCAATTTTCGCCATGTTTTTAGGTATACAATGTTGTATAATTCAGGCTATGAATTATATATGAACAAACCCTTCTGTAAAAGCCTTCATAATATTGATAGGAATATAACTGGAAGGTTTGGTTTATGTACGTGCTACTGAAGTTGAAATTTCGAACTCAGAGTAGGAGAAAAAGCTCATTTTGAGAAAACGACCTTTAAAGATTGCAGTGAGGCGCTAGCTAAACCCTCCTGTTCTTTGGATGACAGCTTGCGCATCGACGCACTCCGTGAAGGTATTTCATGTTCGGGGTCATTTGTGTTTTATATAACCTTGCTTCGTGCAAGTGACAATTGTTGTCGTCTTCTCTGTGAACGTTTTTTTCGCCGTTCTTTTGCCATTTTGAGATTTCAATTTCTAGCTGAAAGCTAACCAGGAAGTGTTTTAGCACACCACGTGACGCATCTGAACGAATCACGTTGTCAGAAATTTACACCAGCCAATGAGATTTCGTTTCTTGGTTTAAGACCCCTTTGTGCTTTCACGATTGGTTGCTGATACAAAGGAAATGACCATATTTGGATCCGATGAGATTGTGCAGGAGAGACGGAGCTTTCCAGCGATACCTCTGTTGACATGGTGCACACAGCGGTCGCGGTACTTTATGTTACGTTAGAATGCTAACTTTTGGTGAATTTAGGAGAAATATACAGACGCAAATAGACCAACTATAGTAACATAAACACTTAAATGTGTATTTTGTACGTTTTCCTTCCAAAAGCCTGAAAGAAAACATGTTATGGAATCAAAATAGCACAAAATCTCAAAATTGACCAGTACTTGAAAAACGATGTTTTTGCCTGCCGTGTCTCGCCTTAATCACGGTAATCAAAGTACCCCTTTTTGGCCACTATGAAAATGTTCTTTAATGACCTGCTCACTTCCTGGGAGATCTAGGGACTTTACCGCCACTGCTACACGTCTCATTGCAGTGTTTCTGTTAGCCACTATTTACCAGACTTAAACCAGGAACATCTGTTCAAGTCTGACATTTAATTATATGTGTTTTCTTTTGAGATGGCATTTTAAATGACTGGATTAAGTGTTTGATTGAGTTGTCCTTGGGCATTTTTAAGTATTTTGATTAATTCTCTATACCAGGGAGTGATCATGATTAATAAGAGTTGACATTTCTAATCTACCACCAACTTGTCACCCTGAAACTCACAGCTTGCAAATGACGTCTGTAATATCTCAATAGGCAGATGCACATTGGCAAACCCTAGCAACAGGCACTGAGTCCTGTGAGGATTACCCTCAGCAGAGGGAAAACAAACTTCCTCTTCAAAGGAAAAGCATTTTAAAATCTCTTTTGTTTTTGTCATGCATCAGGGAAGTTCAGAGCGTCATCAGGAGACTAACGGAGACAATTAGAGTCAGAGCTCGTTGTGTCTTCCTGCAGAGCTGGAAAATAACGATGGAATAAAAAAATGCTACCAAAAGGAAACCAAACACTTTGAAGCCACTTCTCAGTCGGTAGTTGTTTTTGTATGACAATTGTTTAATGTCCAATGGTTAATCTCAGGCCATTTACAATTAAAATGTGTATTTCAAACCAACTTAGAATGGATTTCCAGTGAGAAAATGTTTTATTTTCTAAATTGGACATAGTCACATAATAATAATAATTTAAAAAAAAGTTTAAATGGACTTAAATCAAGTATTTTAATGTTTTATATGATGCACTTCCAAATGCAAAAAAAAAGAATTGCTTGATAATGTCATGTTTTATGCAGATAACTTTCAGGCATATTATGTCCTAAGGCAGGGGGGTCAAACTAAATGTCATCTTGGGCCACATTAACATTATGGTTGCACTCAAAGGGCCGGTTGTAACTTTAAGACTATATAAAAATACATATATAAATATTTAATATATATAAAATAACGTATTATATTACATTATTCCCTCTGCATTGGATTTTTTTCGGATAGGGTAATAACTTCATAATTAACTACGTCTGAAAGAAGAAGTCTAGGGCAAATAATTGCAAGTCTCTTCAGTGAGAATGTCACAAAATGATTTTAAAAGAAAAGCCAAATTCTGAAAAAAAATGAAGTGACATTTTGAAAAAAAAGTAACATTCGGAGAAAAAAGTAAACATTTGAGATGCATTGTGGGACATGTAGTTTATTGGCAACGTGCTTCTGTAAATCGGCATGTTTTTTTTATTAGGTCGTGTTTGTTATTTCTTCCATTAAAAAAATTGCTGTTGAATTTTGCAACCGTGGGAAAATGATATCTCTGATCTAAAGTGAAAATGTAAGTTTCGTTTTTCAGTTGACTTTGATGTTAGCTAAGTTAAACTCATAAGAACAACAGGCAATAAGGAGAGTAGGTAAATACAATAATATTCTTAGATTTAAAATGTCAAACCTTTTCCATTCTCCATTTAGAGCAGAATCATATCATGTTCAATCCCAGGCCATTTCTTATTTTAATTAGTGTATTTTAACCAACATAATGTATTTCCATTGTGAAATGTATTTTATATCTACATTAAAAGTAAGAAACGTTCAGACACACTGTCCCTCAGTCTCAACAAGCCCTTTAACTCTGTCCCTGCTGTATATAGACTATTCTTGTGCTATTTCTATTCTATTCTATTTGATTGTATTTACTTGCACTATTTTATCTGTTTTATTGTGTTGCTCTGTTGGAGGAGCCTGTGACCTCAGATTTTTATATTTTTTGTTTTGGATCACATTTCAGCTTCAGTGTAAAATAGTTTTACAGAGTGGTCCGTCTTTTTTCTTTTTTCTTGACAAAACAACAACAATAATCACACAAGAAGAACATGGGGTGTTTTCTTTTCAATATAAAACATTGACAGTATAGATCATTAAACAAAAGAAGGGCGTATCGGGGTCATTTCTCCCAAATGTCCTCAAATTTAAGTTCCTGGAACCTCATAGAGAAGGTTGTTCTTTCCGTTACGACCTAAGATCTTCATTGACATAACTACACTGTAGCTATGTACAAATGACACAGAGTGGTGCAGGGATGACGTATTTATCCGGAAGGAAGCTGCTGGTTCCCTCGACAAAAAAGCAACGGGATTTCTCCACAGGGTTTTGGAAAATAGCTCGAAATAAGGTCTGTGGAAAACGAACCTGTTTGATAAATGCACGTTTTGTTCAGCCGGATAATATCCACATAATAATTTTCGAATCATAAATCTAGTCACCGGAAGCTACATGCTAACGTTATGCTATAAAGGAACTACAGCAGGGTCGCTGCTTCAACGTCACGCCAACTCAAGATCCATATTCAAAAATACAGATTCAAAATGGTTGAAGTTGAAGTGTTTGTTTGAACAGTCTGCAGGAGGCAGGTACTTGCTTTCAAGCAGAACAGAAACTAACTTAGAGGAGTGTTCACGTGTTCGTCGTAATGACGTACAACGGCCTCGACAACTTCTGTAGTCCTATTCAGCCACTTGGTAACAACCATCGTTTTTCAGACACGTCAACTCTTCAGAAATCACCAGTGGGGTCACTGCTGATGGATTTAATGTCGTAGAACAAAACGTGATCCGTCTCTTCAATGTGTTTCAACCACAGACCTGATTTCAGCTATTTTCCAAAATCCTAAGGAGAGATCCCATTGGCTCTGAGATGAGGGAACAGGAAGTGCTGAAATGCTGACTCACTTCCGGGTTTTAGGACTCGTCACTGCTCCACTCTATAAAAGTCTTGAATCTTCTGTGTTTCCTGTCAGGACCTGAAGCCCAGCAACATCGTGGTGAAGTCCGACTGCACGCTGAAGATCCTGGACTTCGGTTTGGCCCGAACCGCCGCCACCGGCCTCCTGATGACGCCCTACGTTGTGACCCGATATTACCGCGCCCCCGAAGTCATCCTGGGCATGGGTTACCAGGCCAACGGTGAGTACAAGAAGCAGCTCCTTCTCAGCGACCAATGAGGAGCTCCGAAAGCTACTGCCTGGCCTGCTGCATGGGATGTTTTTCAGCACACACACTCTCACATACTCACTGTTCCTGTAAATGTCACACTCAAGGGGTCCGGGGAAGTTGGCATGTTGGGCAGAGGTGCATTGTGGGAAACTTCCTGTCGGGGGACTCCAGTTCCCAGCAGCGCTTCAGCATGCGTTTGATGTTTTATTAAGAGGCTGCCGGTCCTGCGCTCCATACAGCCTGGCTTTAAAAACAGTGACTTGTGCATGACTCAGCAGTTTCTCTTGGTGCTCCTGTCACAGTTTAGGCAAAATTGTAATAAAGGAATAGTCGAACATTTTAAGAAATATGATTAGTTGCCATTAATTGGTTTTGAAGACTGATGCCACTCATGTCTGTTTGTTAGATATGAAGCTAGAGTAAATAATGGCTGCCATGCTAGCTGGTTATCCCTGTTCCCAGTCTTTATGCTAAGCTAAGCTAATTCTCTATAGTTTCATATTTAGCATACAGACACACGAGTGGTTTCAGCCTTTCTATCCAATTCTCGAACAATCATACTGACTGAAATGTTCAATTCCCTTCGATAAAAACATGACGAAGGCTCCAGTAGCCACGCAGATAGGAAGGTATCAGCTTAGATGCATAATAGTAATTAAGCAAATGTAGATTTTTGGACTTTTAAAGAACTCAGAGAATAACTTTTGTACAGAAATCATTAGGTCGATATATAGCAATAAAGCTCCTATTATAACAAACTCAGGAGAGTTCCTTTACTCTCTTGTCCTTCCTCCTCTTCACCAAAACTAATTTTTCCTGCTGACTTGTTGCATTCTTTTGCTTATTCTCTTTTCCCTCCTTTTTACGCTGCGCACATGTAGTGGATATTTGGGCTGTGGGCTGCATTATGGCAGAAATGGTTCGCCACAAAATCCTTTTTCCAGGAAGGGATTGTATCCTTGAGCTGCTTGCAGCAGTGTCTGGCATTTCTCCTGAAAGAAAAACAACGTAGCACCGAAACGTCTTTCATCTCTTCAAGCTATTCCCTTTCTTTTCTTTTCATCTGCCGGATCGCACGGAGATCAAATCCTGTGAGCAACGAGAGTCGTTCTATTTCTCAGATTTGCCTGACACCTCGAATCACAGCCACCCACCTGCTCTTCATGCACACACACACACACACACACACACCACACACACACACACACACACACACACACACACACACACACACACACACACCCATTTCAGCACCTGCACTGCAGCTTCAAGACAGTCACATGAAAAAGAAACGGAAATAGAATTGAAAGGTTGCTCGTTCATAGTTGAGATCTTGCATAACATACGCTTGTGTATCCTCAAACTGCTCTCCATATGCCTTTGTAAAAAGCCATAGCAACAGTCGCACAAAAAGATAAATTGTTCCCCAGAATAACACAAAAAAAATCTGCCTTCTGATCTAGAAAAATTGGGAGAATATGAATAATCTCTCAGGTGGATTTGTCGAAGTAGAACGTACAAGTTATATGAATTGCAGTGAGGATACAGAGGGAGTTAAAATGCATCTGCAAAGGATTCACCATTCAATCAACCTGCTGCAGAAACAATCTTAAACATTATTTAATAAGTTCTTCCATTCGATTTCAGTGTAAACATCGTAATGTCACGTCAAATACAATTTACTTCTTCCTGGGACGCTGACCGAGGTCAATGAGTGCACTCAACTGCATGCAATTCATTTCTGTCATGTATCAAACACATCACCTGGCCCCACATCATGTTTTTGTTTATTTATAATTTTCCCTTCCGTTATGTTGTTTATGTTTTTGGAGTTATTATTTCAGTTTGTCTTCCTGTCCTGCATGCTAATTTGGTGGTTTGTCATTTCATTTTTCAGTTGATGTCTGGTCTGTTGGCTGCATCATGGCTGAAATGGTCCGGGGTAGTGTGTTGTTTCCAGGCACTGATCGTATCCTTACGTTGAACCTCCATCCAAAAAAAAAAAAACCCTAAATGCAGTCCGTGGGTGTTTCTCAATGTCGAGGACGCTTCCTTGGTAGCACATGTCTTCCGAGTCACTTCCTTCAGAAGCGAGGCAAGAATCCTTCCTGGCATTCGGAGAACGAAGAATGCCAGCCTCGAAATGTCTCGCTACGAAGGACGCCGGGCTCGGTAGAATTCCAAGCATCCTGGACATTGGAACAGTTATTCGGCGGCACTCGATGACGTAGCATCCTTGAAATAGTGGCTCTGGAGCATCCTTCCTTGACATCGAGAAACACCCCATGTCTCTCATCCTTCTGTCTGACATCTTGTTCATATCGTTTCACACAATGGGGAAAACCTGCCGAGCGAGACATCGTGTTCACACTCGAAAATGCATTTATTTCACAATTAACATCGGCGAATAGTCGCTTACCGTTAGGGCTGATCGATTCTGCCAAAATAACCATTGAAGATTATTTCTCACTGTTTTTGTGATTGCCATATCAGAGGGAATTAGCATTTTGGAAAGTTTATTGAAATCCTTTCGCAAACATTTATAAAAACAAAAATAGTAGGATATTATTTTTGTACAAAACAAGGATTAAAAAGACAGGCGATTTTTTTTTGTACGATCAAGAAGCTGAGTGAAGCAGACACTGTAGAAATCACCCATATAGGTTCATTTACATACTCTCCTGCCGTGCCGATACTGACTAGAGAGCGTTAATAGACACAGTCGGTACCATACTTGCCAACCTTGAGACCTCAGAAATCAGGAGAATTTCAAAACCACCGCGGCGTGGGGGGGGGTGCTGTGCTAGTGGATCGCCGGAGCTGTAGCCTACTAGATTAACATTAACATGCTTATTGTAGTTGTAAGTGCACTGCCTTGCGGCCTGAAGCACCATCCTTGATGGAGCATGTGTGCTGGACCTGTATTTTACAGGAAAGAAGTGAGCAGAGGGTCGAGTTGTCGATTCTTGTTCTGTTTTCTGTGATATATCTTCCTCACCCTCTCAGACTGTCAGTTGCGCGCGCTACTAAAGAGACGCGCTACCATGGAAAACCAAACAATGGTGTAGCTGTATTAAAGTCCGAGTGGAAACAGTCCTGAGTAAATCTGATTTTGTCATAAATCGGGAGAAATATGACCCCGGGAGGAAACCGGGAGAGGGCAATGAAATCGGGAGTCTCCCGCGAAAATCGGGAGGGTTGGCAAGTATGGTCGGTACATCATCTTAAAAAATTAGCTACAATAGCACTTAAAGCCCTGACAGCGCTCCGTGGTTATGTACGCTTGAAATATTCAAAGAGGCCCTATTCTGCTCTTTGGGGTGTTCCCTTTCCGGTAGTGTGTTATATAGATTTGTAAATGGTCTGCAGAGGCTAAAATCCCAGTGTTCCCTTCAGAAGGAGTTTCTCTCCCACACACTGCCTGATACACCTCCATTGGACTTCTTTGTTTACCTTTCGTAACATCCGCTCCTATTGGCTAGCGCTCCAACACATTGTCCGTGATAGGCTAAGGGGCGGGACGTCTCTAAGCGGTTCAAAATGTTCTCTGACCGGCAAGGACATGCTGGTGGTTGTTTAAACGGTATTTCATCAGCAAAAAAAAATCAGTGTCTGTTCATCTGCTACCATCATGATTCTCTAATGTTCACCTTCTGACAGGACCGCATTGAGTGGATTTAAATATATGAATAATTACTTTTTCGAACCATGTAAATACCCGTCAACAAGCAGAATCGATCGCTTTTCAAAAATAGCTTATAAAATCGGTTATGGACGAAAATCTGTTGCGGAAAAACAGGATTTTCCTCATTGTTGTTCATTCAGTGTTAACGATGAGAAGAGATGTGAACAAGGCATGACTGTATTAGTCCTCCAGGTAGATCTGTACATCTGTATGTATGTGTGTGTTTCTGTTCTGCATACATACAGTATTTCCAACATCTGGATTACTTGAGGTAAACATCACCTTTTTAAGTTTGTGTTGTGTCCATTCTGATTCCACAGGTTTGAATTGAAGCTATCTCTTTTACTTTTAAGTCAATAACAAACAGGCCTGTCACCAAATCTTCTAAATGACAACGCAGTGCAAGAAAGTCACCAAATGGCTCTCTTTTATTCTACATTAGTTGAAAATGTTGCTAAAAATGACCTTCCTCGACTCTGAAAAGTCGGCCCCTTTAGTCCAAACCCAGTGCAGTTGTTCTCTTAACCCTGACCATGAAGATATCGACCAGTGGAACAAGGTGATCGAACAGCTGGGAACGCCGTCTCAGGAGTTCCTGATGAAGCTCAACCAATCGGTGAGGACCTACGTGGAGAACAGACCTCGATATGCAGGCTACAGCTTCGAGAAGCTCTTCCCCGACGTGCTGTTTCCTGCAGACTCTGAACACAACAAACTCAAAGGTAAGCATGAGGCTGTCTCGCTATTAACCATCGTGCATACATCGTTTACACCAGGGTTGTGTAAGTACAGTACTTTTACCACTCTCTAATACTTCTGATTGGCTGTAAAGGTATATTTAGGTGCAATTAGTTGCTCTTAAAAAATCATATCTGTGGTTAAAAACTGACGTATCAATATTTTCCTTTTTTTCCCCTTTCGTTTTCAATCAATTTGAGTTTTTTATTATTAATTTGATAGTTTATTATATATATTTAATTTTACTGAGACACTAAGGGATAAATACCCTTCTTTCAATATTTCAATGTTTTACGTAATTTTCCATTTTACCCCAAAAGTTATATAATAATATTAAATATTTTGCTTTTAATTTATTTTCTGTTTAATTTAATCGATAAATGAATCAATACAATTTACATCATTTTAATTTCCTTCCAAAAACAAAAGTGCTTGATAATAATTAAACACATACTGTAGTTAAACTCAGGAAATGGCATGTAGTCGTTCCATAGGACAAACATAGGAAAATGTCTCAACCGTTGGTTTTTAATGGGCATCAATGGGGACATTATTGTCTTTAAACTGTCAGGGAATAATTCTGTATACAGGTTTGCCTTTTGCCCTCTGACGCAGATGCCCAAGCATTTTGTTGTTGTTACCAGTTTGTGGCCGGGCAACTCTCCGTCAGAGATAGTTATTGCTGTGGGACACCTGGAACACATCCTTCTCGGGGTGTAGATGACCCCGAGCCATAAGCGACAACAGATGTGATTCAGTGTCCTCAGCTGTTCAGTCTATCTATGGAAGAATGTAGATTATTACACTCTGATAGTTCAAACCTGGAGCTGCAGGAGGGCTCTTCAGGATTGATTGTGGCATCCCAACCGTGTGGCCCGTGGCATGTCTGGTGAATTCTCCGGCCGAAGCTCCAAATGAACCGTCAGTATTTGCCATCAAAGCTCCAGCTCTCCTCGTGTCTCTCTTACCTCATTCACACCAACGGTGTTTCAAGGCCGGTTCGGAGCTGGAGCTTGAAAAGCACCGGGTTTTCCTGTTCACACCGCAGCGGAGCAGCCTCTTAGCTCCGGAATCCGGTTCGTTTCAAGCACCAAAAAATTGTCCGGCTAGAGCAAAAGCACCGCATACGTCACGCTAACGTCGAGGCGGGGGCAGGGGCGGATCAACTCCTGAACAACAACAAAAAGTCGCAGCATTCAGAGTAATTTGCTCACATTTAGAGGGATGCGTTCAAATGTAGTCAGTAATTTGAGGAACTGTCGAAATGGCGAACGCAGATAAAGTTGAGCTCAAAAATCCTCCAGCATCACTGAAGTCTCCGGTTTGGGAACATTTTGGTTTCGCAGTTACGAACAAGGATGACGGACAAAGACAGGTGGACCGAACCAAAGCTGTTTGTCGGCATTGTTCAACTAACATTGGTTACGCGGCTGGCAATACATCAAACTTGCACACTCATTTGAAAAGGCATCACCCGAACGTGAATATCACCGGTACCAAAAGAAAAAAGACTGAAGTTCAAACCCAACTCCCACTAGCATTTAAGCCTCCACCACTCGCAGAGAGTTCAGACCGAGCCAAAGCTATTACAAACGCCAAATATCCTTATGTTGCCATGTTAGCAAAGCGCTACCTGGCTGTATCTGCTGCCACTGTCCCTAGAGAGGGTGTTCTCCACAGCAAGAGACATTGTTAGTGCCAGCAGATCTGCCCTTTCGGCAAGCAATGTGGACAAGTTCATCGTTCTTTAAACAACATGAATACAATGACAAGCAAGTCCTAATGTCAAACTGGCTGCTTAGGTGCTAGTACAGTTCAAATACAGATTATTTCAGTTCATCGAAATGCTGCACCTTAATGTTCATTTTATTATATTTTGTATTTATTTGAGTGAATACATTATTCACAGTTTAATAATAATAATAAAAAAATATATATATATGTTTTGTTTTGTGAAAAAAAATTCTGCTGTACAGAAAACGTACCGAACCGAACCGTGAACAAAAAACCGAGGTACGTACCGAACCGAAATGTTTGTGAACCGTTACACCCCTACTGATTCCTGACTCCCATTGCTTCAGAGGTTTCCCCCACAGAGGTCTTAGTGTCTGTAGTTTAAATACAAGTCATTTTAGAGTTATTATAGGAGCTGAGACTTCAAAGATACAAGAAGAAAAAGGCCAAACATGTGTTCAATATGCATTTAAAAAAAGCCATGATTGATGAAATATGGAGAACCCAAACAAGTCCCTAGGGGTACGTAAGGGTTAAAGCCCAGGAACTAATCCTGTGAGGACTTACTGAAAGCACTAGAAGATTAGAGATGGGTGTGAGGCTGTAAATGTAGCTCCTGCTAAAAGTTAAAACCATATTTTGGGGAATAGTTCCTCTCTGCCAGGTGCAGAAATGGTCCAGCCTGAAGGGGAACCATTGTAACATTTAAATTCACTTTTTTTTTATCACATCCTGACGGTGTGAGGAGTAATGAGTTTTATTTCCACCGTATGTTTCCGTTTTACTGCCTAAAAAAATGGACAAAAGACTCAATAAAGCTGGGGTTTTTTGTGCTAATGTCGACTTTATCAGGGTGGACTTTTTAAATGGCTTTTTTGTCATTTGAAGGATTATAATGGTTCAATGGTGGCTCGTTATGATGTCTCCACACACTTGCAAAGCCCTAAAATATGAACTTCTCATAGCATCAGTTTGATTTTGCATCTTCACAAACATCCGCTGACAGCAAAGCCCGAGTGACAAATCAATTTTCGTTGGCTGCCTAAAGATTAAGCACTTATTACAGGAGCTGACAGCTGAGGAAAAAGTTGTTTACGGCTGAGAGGAATTCACCTCAAGCGTGTCTTGGGCTGCAGTCGAATAGTCCATTTAGCTTAGGAACCTTCCTAACGGAGTGAAATGACCCGGAAGTCCCTCAGTGGCAGCCATGATAAGTGCCGTTCCAATTCTCTACATGAAAGGAAAGGAGGTTTCTAACTTCCTTTATAACCTCCTTTAGCTTAGGAACCACTGGACCTCCCTAACCAAAAGGAGAGGAGAAAATGCTGCCCCACAATGCATTGCAGCCGCAGCATTTGCCGTCACTCAACAGTCGGCCGTTCACGGAAACAACCGATTATGACGGAGAAATTATATCATGAAAGTTACGGTGCTTATTAAGTATTTTAAAACGTATGTGGTAAGTTGCCAAAGTGCTTTGTTTTGAACGTTCATCAGTATTATAATCAAAGAGAGAAATATGAACGTTAGTTTTTACTGAAATGATCAAATAAAGTCAACATCTCACAGTCTTTACTGAGCTGTGTGGAGTTTGTTCAACTTTTAAAAGATGTTTGAATGGTGATATACACAGAGATAGATGTTAAGGACTAACGTTTATAATAAATACATTTGTATTGATTTTAAGATCTTTTCATACAATCATACGTATTGGGATCATTTGTATTAATGTGGACCGGAGGGAGAGTGTGACGAGCAGAAGCTTCACTTTCCTTTTTTATTTTAATTCCAGCTTTGGTCCTGAAGAATATGTTTCTCTGTTGTCCACGTTCATAAAGCATAAAGCAACAGCATCAGAGCACGGTGCAGAGTCTCTAGATGAGTTCACAGGAGTCCCTCGTTCTTATTAAACATCCATGTTGTAGTCCGCTGTATAGAAAACTGTAGTTTCCATAGTTTCCCCACAGCAGCAGACGCTCACAATGACGTCCGCTGGCGCATCATAAACACGTCGGAAAGTGAAAGTGCATTCGGATTCTCTAAAGTACTGCAGTCTCTTCTCCTAAGTCCTTTTGAATTCTCCTATCCACTATCCCTTAACCCCGTGACGTTTCACTCAGAGGTCAAGGAATAGGAGATAGGGTTAGACAATAGGAGCTGATTGTTGGACTATTCGACTGCAGCCCGGGTGTGTAAATGGAGAGGAGATGACGGGAACACTCCCAGCAAACACCATGAGGACGCAGGGGGAACATATCTTTCTGTCCTCATTCATTTACAAAGGCAAGATTATTTTAAAACAGTGTATTCCCCTGAAGTGCTTCTGTTAAACTGCAGATTGTAGATGTTCACATATGGCCTTGGCTGCTGATTGGCTAATGGTTACGCAAGACAACACATCGTTATGACATCATAAAGTGGCCAAAATCTGATCAGTTCATTTTCAGACAGGTTTTTATAGAAATGGATCAAAAAGAGAGAGAATCTTTGTTCCTGAAACTTTCAGAGTCTCTTTCCACAGAGGGGACACATGTTGATGTAGAAGAGACATGAAGAAGAGGGGACACATGTTGATGTAGAAGAGACATGAAGAAGAGGGGACACATGTTGATGTAGAAGAGACATTGAAGAAGAGGGGGACACATGTTGATGTAGAAGAGACATGAAGAAGAGGGGACACATGTTGATGTAGAAGAGACATGAAGAAGAGGGGACACATGTTGATGTAGAAGAGACATGAAGAAGAGGGGACCATGTTGATGTAGAAGAGACATGAAGAAGAGGGGACACATGTTGATGTAGAAGAGACATGAAGAAGAGGGGACACATGTTGATGTAGAAGAGACATGAAGAAGAGGGGACACATGTTGATGTAGAAGAGACATGAAGAAGAGGGGACACATGTTGATGTAGAAGAGACATGAAGAAGAGGGGACACATGCTGATGTAGAAGAGACATGAAGAAGAGGGGACACATGTTGATGTAGAAGAGACATGAAGAAGAGGGGACACATGTTGATGTAGAAGAGACATGAAGAAGAGGGGACACATGTTGATGTAGAAGAGACATGAAGAAGAGGGGAAACATGTTGATGTAGAAGAGACATGAAGAAGAGGGGACACATGTTGATGTAGACGAGACATGGAGAAATGAATTGATGAAGAAGAGACATGGATGAAGAGGGGACACATGTTGATGGAGAAGAGACATGGAGAAGAGGGGACACATGTTGATGTAGAAGAGACATGGAGAAGAAGGGGACACATGTTGATGTATAAGAGAGACATGAAGAAGAGGGGACACATGTTGATGTAGAAGAGACATGAAGAAGAGGGGACACATGTTGATGTAGAAGAGACATGAGAAGAGGGGACACATGTTGATGTAGAAGAGACATTGAAGAAGAGGGACACATGTGAGGTAGAAGAGACATGAAGAAGAGGAGACACATGTTGATGTAGAAGAGAGACATGGAGAGAAGAGGGGACACATGTTGATGTAGAAGAGACATGAAGAAGAGGGGACACATGTTGATGTAGAAGAGACATGAAGAAGAGGGGACACATGTTGATGTAGAAGAGACATGAAAGAAGAGGGACACATGTTGATGTAGAAGAGACCATGAAGAAGAGGGGACACATGTTGATGTAGAAGAGACATGAAGAAGAGGGGACACATGTTGATGTAGAAGAGACATGGAGAAGAGGGGACACATGTTGATGTAGAAGAGACATGAAGAAGAGGGGACACATGTTGATGTAGAAGAGACATGAAGAAGAGGAGGACACATGTTGATGTAGAAGAGACATGGAAGAAGAGGGGACACATGTTTGATGTAGAAGAGACATGAAGAAGAGGGGACACATGTTGATGTAGAAGAGACATGAAGAAGAGGGGACACATGTTGATGTAGAAGAGACATGAAGAAGAGGGGACACGTGTTGATGTAGAAGAGACATGAAGAAGAGGGGACACGTGTTGATGTAGAAGAGACATGAAGAAGAGGGGACACGTGTTGATGTAGAGAGACATGAAGAAGAGACAGTGTGATGTAGAAGAGACATGAGAAGAGGGGACACGTGTTGATGTAGAAGAGACATGAAGAAGAGGGGGACACGTGTTGATGTAGAAGAGACATGAAGAAGAGGGGACACGTGTTGATGTAGAAGAGACATGAAGAAGAGGGGACACGTGTTGATGTAGAAGAGACATGAAGAAGAGGGGACACGTGTTGATGAAGAAGAGACATGAAGAAGAGGGGACACATGTTGATGAAGAAGAGACATGAAGAAGAGGGGACACATGTTGATGTAGAAGAGACATGAAGAAGAGGGGACACATGTTGATGTAGAAGAGACATGAGGAAGAGGGGACACGTGTTGATGTAGAAGAGACATGAAGAAGAGGGGACACATGTTGATGTAGAAGAGACATGAAGAAGAGGGGACACATGTTGATGTAGAAGAGACATGAAGAAGAGGGGACACATGTTGATGTAGAAGAGACATGAAGAAGAGGGGACACATGTTGATGTAGAAGAGACATGAGGAAGAGGGGACACATGTTGATGTAGAAGAGACATGAAGAAGAGGGGACACATGTTGATGTAGAAGAGACATGAGGAAGAGGGGACACATGTTGATGTAGAAGAGACATGAAGAAGAGGGGACACATGTTGATGTAGAAGAGACATGAAGAAGAGGGGACACATGTTGATGTAGAAGAGACATGGAGAAGTGGATTTTGCATAATAGGTGACCTTTAATCAAACCTTAACGTTTACCCTTTTCTCTTTTCCTAACCCCTCCTCAGCGAGCCAGGCCCGGGACCTCCTCTGCAAGATGCTGGTGATCGACGCCTCAAAGCGGATCTCAGTGGACGAGGCCCTGCAGCACCCCTACATCAACGTGTGGTACGACCCGACTGAGGTGGAGGCGGTGAGTACAGCCCAATGAATGGATGTTAAATACAACCAATGTAATGTATTTCACTGTCAACATAAATAATAGTTTCCTCCCTGCATTAAAACGGCAATGTATGTCTTAATTAATTAAGCTTTTATAATATATATAGTGTCTTAGTTTCTAGATGTTTTCAGTAGAAGATTGGTCTATATTTTAAGCTGTGTATTGTATTGATGTACTCTATAGATGTATATATGTTCTACTGCTTATCTGGATATATTTATTGTAATGTTATCTTATTATATATCTCAATCTCAATCTTTATGTATTTATATAGCACATTTAAAACAACCTCAGTTGACCAAATTCCTGTACAGGGAATAAATACAATATCAAATAACACATATATTTACCTCATGTGTTCTAATTTAACGAATTAATGACACAATGAATACAATCTATTTAATCTATGACTCCTTGCCTTCAAAATAAAAAAAATCCACCTTAAAACCAAAAACTGTAAAACCCTAGTTCCCTTTTTGTGTTAAAATCTGAATGCAAAATGTTCTGCCTGTTTGGTGACAATCCACCTCTCTCTGGAAACACAAAGACGGAGCAAAGCGGTTTATCCTGTGATCAGACGGATTTGAGATCATTTGTAGTAGGGCTGCACGATATTGAAAAAAACTGACATTGCGATATTTTTTTCCCCTGCGATATATATTGCGTTTTTTTTAACTATATTTAACCGGATGAAAGATTTTAGTCACGGACGTCTGGATCTTAACTGGTTAACATGTCATGATAATGCATTTTGCTTACCCTCAAATAAAGGGGTTCATCTGTGAATGAAGACGAGAAGAACCTTTTTGTATCCAAAATAGTTCCAGATGGCAGATTCAATTCAATTCAAAACCTTTCTTTATCAGGTAAAATCCCATTGAGATCAATGATCTCTTTTTCAAGGGAGACCTGCAGCAGTAGGTTCCACAAGAAGACATAAACACATAAACAACAGAACAACAAAAGGACATCATACAGCAAAATGTACAGGGATTACAATTTACATATTTAACCACATGTACAGGTACCAACAGCATCTGATTGAGTAGCATCCAACCGAGCTTTAAAAACATGTAGTGGTACTAGCTTGGTAATTCTCCATTCTTTTTGCAGACTGTTCCATGTTAGTGGAGCTGCACATCTAAAAGCTTTCTTCCCTAAGACAGTCCTAGCACTTGGCACATTTAATAAACCCACAGCATGCGATCTCAGGCAATAAGTACTTTCAATTCGCAGAGAGATCAAGGAGCAGATATAAGATGGTAGTTTATCCAACATGGCTTTGTAAATGAAAAAGTACCAGTGACTGAGCCTCCGTACAGTTAGATGTTGCTTTTCTTTTTGGAAGTAAATCTTCGTTCTCGCCGGTATTGTCCTCCTGTGCCTCGCTCATTTTTTACCGGTGTTTTGATGGTCTGCAAACTAGCGGGGCGGGGCCTGCTGTGATCTGATCAAGAATGATTGTCATTGGTTGTGCATGCAGAGCCTGCATGTCACTCACTCAAGTACCCCTGACATGAGAGCCGCGCAAGTTTTCCTTTTGTAGCAAGCAGCAAAATAATTGTAACATGACGTGTTTGAGTTAATGTCTACTTAATATCACACGTCCTAAAAAATAAATGAATAAAATCGCACGTCCCTGCGATGTGAATATCGTGCATGCGGCTATCGCCATGACACGATATATCGTTCAGCCCTAATTTGTTGCTGCCTCTCCTCTGAAAGCAGTCTTCAGAAAACCCAGCACAGCCTTGAGAAGTGCAGATTAGTACACAGGGTTTTATTATCTGCCTCACATCGATGCCGTCGCAGGTTCAGCTCTGTGCATGCTATACATTTAAGGTTTTTTCCTATTTCCCTGAAAAACGTTGCAGAGCTACTCAGCATTAAGTGGATTTAGTGAGAGGAGGCTTTAATGCAGCAGTTTCCAATACGCTGAGTCTGTAGGTTTCAGTTTGGAGATACTGCAGCACCGTTTCTCCCGTTTTACTCCTCGTTTATCTGCTGTAGCGGGAATGGAAACATGCATCAAGCTCACTGACGCAAATCACTCTGAAGCTCAGCCTCACATTCAGAAATACTGAGAGTCTCTCAAAATAATAAAAAATACGTCTAAATCAGTGTGGCTGCTAATGATTGACTTATCCAACACTAAACAAAAGAATCCCGTAGAATTGAGTAGGCAGAAATGATTCAGTTGTTTCCGTAAGGTGCATTATGTGGATACATTGGCATTTAAATGGTTAAAAAGTGATATATGGTAGCTATGAATGTGACTCTAGTTAGTAAATAGATTGAACTCAGTGAGGAAATAATATTAATAGATCATATTTTCTGCTAGTTTTGTGTCACTGATTTGTCTTCTCGGGACATCACAATTCTTATTTTAAAGTGAGGCACAAGGGTTATAAGCTTAAATGTGTTTAAGCAAAAAGGCATTTAAATTTTTTAAAGTGATATATGGTAGCTACTGTATGAACGTGACTCAAGTTAGTCAATATATTTACAGCGGGTCCGCGGGGTCTTAAAAAGTATTAAAAGTTGATAAATCAATTTAGCGAAAATGAAGGCTATTAAAAAGTATTAAACGGCATTTTCCAAGGTGTTACATGTTGTAGCTTGTTTTCAATAAGTATATAAATGGTCCAAAGAGGTTGTGTTCTACAGTCTGCCTGAATGTAATCATGGCGTAGGTGTGTAGTGTGATTCTGTGTAGTTTATTTATGGCATCCCGTTGGGTTTGACGTCATCTGAACAGGACATCGCACGCTCACTGCTTGATAGCACGAAGGTCCGTTTACGCCGGTTGCTAAGCAACATCGTTATGGGGAAATGCAAGTCTGCGTCTAAATGGTTGGCAGATAAGGAGGAAGGAAAATCAATACTGTATATAGTCAATGTGAGGTAAAGTGTGTCGCCAAGGTAACCGGTTAAAACTCCCAAGTGGCGATGAGGTCTTAAAATGTATGGAAAGTGTCTTAAAAAAAGGTCTTAAAAGGTATTAGTGAAAGTGGGAAATAGTATTTAAAAAATCATATTTTTACGGCAGTTTTTAAATCAGATGTTTTCCTCTCAGTACTTCAGAACATTTAACAGAGTGTGATGTGGGTGGAGTTACTTCTCCATGTTTAGAATCTGTTCAAAAGACAGAAACAGATACTCAAACGTTGTCCTTGTTTCTCCAGCCGCCGCCCGCCATCACGGACAAGCAGCTGGATGAGAGGGAGCACACGGTGGAGGAGTGGAAAGGTAAAAACATCCTCTGCTGCTCTCTGAAAATCTGTCAGAAGCGTTGGTCTTTCTGCAGCCTGTTGCGTAACAACGTCGCTCTGTGTTCGTGCTCTGCAGCCTGGGAGACTTTCAGTATCCAAATATTTGTATTGAGAAGAAGCATACAAGTGTAAGCAATAGTACAGACTTCTTTGGGGTGGAAATCATGCTTCCCTTTTTCAACATAGAAGACAAACAGAACAGCCAACAAGAAATAATAAAGACCCAACACAGCATGACAGGAATACCATACTTAATGACACACTTAGTCATAGTGGGAAAGAACATGCAACATATTATATATAATACAAATAAATCAACTTAAAGGGTGCACATGAGCCCAGACTACCCCCCCACCTTTCCCTCCCCGAGCAATTGTATCCAAATCTTTATTTAAAATCCAAATGTACATTGTAAAGTGTTAACCTGTGGTATTTTCACACGAATAAATCGATTGTTTGGATGTAATAAAATGCCTTCGACAGAAGAAAACACAGGGAAACTGAAGAATTAACATATAGCAGAGTATCAAACACAAATGTATGAACAAGTGTTTTGCTTTCATCTAAAATGCAACGAGTATCACAAAATGCCATGAGAAAGTACCAGGGTTCTTACGGTCATTAAAAACCTGGGAAAGTCACGGAAATTCAAAATGCTAATTCCAGGCCCTGGAAAGCAATATTTTTCCCAATGTTTTGGAAAAGTCATGGAAATGTAACTAAAGTTGCATCAAATATAATTTATATTTTATCTAATCGCCGAAATAGTAATACTATAATGATAATAAATACTGTATCGTATAGTAATGAAACGTAAAATGGCATTTAACTGACGAGGTGTTTTACTGGTGAGAGATTTGAGTGGCTTTAGCGTGTAGAAGCTAGTAAGCTAACTCTTGGATTTGTTTTAGATAGGACCAACATGTTTCATATGCAGACCTTATTTTCATGTTCCATGTTAAAATAAACCATTTTCTGTGGTACGCTGAGAAAGAGTAATGTTTTTGGTTATGGAAAATTAAGGTAAAGGTCCTGGAAAAGTCATTGAAAATCATTGGTGAAAAAGTGTATGAACCCTGAAGTTAGCATTTAAACATTTTCCTTACATATTTATCTCCTTAAAAATACATAATCGTGTAAAATATACCATTTATGAATGATGCCAGGTGTGAGGAAACTACGTAAAGCAACATCCAATCACACGGTTGTGTAAAATGACAAAATGGTGATACCCAGAAAGTCGACATGAGTGAAGTACAGACCGCCTCCCTGTCTGCATTGAGCCTCACTACTGTAGTTTACTGTTGTCTCCTGTTTGTTGCAGATTTTATATATAAAGAAGTGTTTGAATGTGAAGAAAGGACGAAGAACGGAGTCATCAAAGGGCAGCCTGCGTCCATAGGTGAGTGTCAGTGTGTGAGAGGATTCCTGTTTAAGTGAGCTTGTTCCTTTTTCCCCCAAAGAATATAATAATATAATAATATAATAAGGACAAATACAAAAATGTTCTGAAAGGTCTTGAACTCTGTTGAGGAAATACTTAGGGATGGGTACCGAGCCCCGGTATTAAACGGGCCCCGGGGCTGAATTATTAAAGACCGTGGTACCGTTAAGCTCCGACGTTATCGGTCTTTTTATCGGTACTGGAGACATTTAAAAAATATATGTCATATGTAATATTGCTACACAAACATTATATTGCAGTTTTAGTGTCGCCAACTCCGTTTCTAATACGCAAAAAATGCGTCCATATATCGAGCCCGATCGTCGATTTCCAATGATTTAATGTAATTGTTTGCCTGTCTGGCCGTCGTAACCGGGCTCTTTGAAGATCAAAAATCCACGGTTTTCTTACATTTCTGATCGGATTGGCAAAAACTTCAGAATTTGTATTGACCGCCATTCAAATGACAGCTTTGTTTTCCCCAAAAAGTGGGCGGGGCCGTACTTTTTGTCCGGAAGTGACGCATGTGTTACTCTCGTATACAGACTTTTTGCACTACTTTTTATTTTGTATTTTATTATATATATTGCATTGTTGGAGGAGCTCAGGTCAGAAGAATTTCATTGCCATTTCTACACTGTAGCTTTGTGCATATGACAATAAAACCTTTGAATTTGAATCTGGTTAGCTGACCACCGAGCTTCCCCTCTGTCTCACAGCACAGGTGCAGCAGTGAGCTCTTCTCCTCCTCCTTCTTCTTCATCGACGTCTCCTCGACCCTGACTCTGACAGCAGCCTGCAGACGGCTAGCATCGCCGCCGCCGCGGATGCTACATCCAGCCTCCTGCAGATGACTATCATCTAACCCCCAAAACATCCACTTCCTGGTCCTGGGCTGGGCCCCGCCTCCTGGTCAGACCCAAGACCACTTCACTAGCCCCGCCCCCTTTGCATTTGCCCCTCCCACTTTCCCCTCTTGTGCTAGTCTTCAGTAGTGTAGCGATTAGCCAGCTAGCTGTTTGAGAAATTCTTTCTGAAAGGACAGATCTTTATTTTCTTTCTTAAAAAAAATAAAATACAATTACAGTTATTTTCTTTTTCATTTTGAGTCCTAGCTGTAATTTATTGTGGCATTTCTTAATCTTTTTTTTCCCCTCACAAACCTAAGATGACGATAAGAGAGTTTTTATGATTTCACTACGTTCCGGTTAGTTTTTAACCGACAGTGAGAATTGAAAGAGATATCTGTAAAAAAAAAAAAACGTTTTAATGTGATCTATTTTTCTGTTGGACTTCATTCGTTTCACTCGTAAGCTACTGCTTTTACAACTTGCCATATAAGTGTAGATTGAGTTTGTACAGATGTTATGGTAAATGTAGTTGTATCTTCAATACGAGTTGCAGTGAGCCATTGAAACATAATCGAATTGACAGACGTATGATCTTAGTACTCCCCTTATCTATGGATATCTTTTGAGTGCTTATGACATATCCTAAAACATGTTTTTATTTTCTTGTGAGTCACTACTACTTCCTACATTGTAAACATGTGATGAAAGCTTTATAATTTACTCTTCCTGTTCCGATAATAGGGTTTCAAAAGGATTTTCACTCAGCATATGATTCTGCATTTACGCTAAGGGATTGAGAATGACAGTTAGGTTTCGCGAGATATAACTTGGGGCTTTTTGATGACCGTCTTCTGTATGTTTAAAGTGCTTTAAAGTATTTTTGTGTGCAACAGGCGAATGGATCTGGATCGATGGTATTGCTTTTTTAGGGCGGGATGAGCTTTCGGGCTTGCTTTGACAAGTGATTTGTCGCTAAAAGTAAAGAATGTTTTTTTTGTGGGAGGTTTATTGAGACGTAGGTGAGTTTTGCGAGGTTGTAAACTCGGTGATGGTGTAAGTATGTGCTTCAGTAAAGTAGGGATTTGTGAGTTATGGGAAAGCATGTGAACGTGACAACGTTTATCGAGGGATAGTGATTCTGCAGCCTGATGGCAACAAAAAAACAACCATATCCTGTTATTAGTAATGTAGTCAATTTGGAATTTAAAGAGTGATTTTTCTTAAGGATGGCCAAACATTTTGCGCACCAGACTTGCCTGCATTTGTGAAAAAATAACCTAGCACGACCAACGAGAGTCAAAAGAAACACATGATTCTTACGGTATGCAATAATCGTGCCCTTGTTTCTTTAATTTAGCTTTGAAAGGAAAAGTGCCTGTTTGTCATTCATTCCTGAGTACGTCGAAGGAATTCATTGCGTTATGTTTTAATGGTTAAAACGGTGGTTTCCATATTAAAACCGATAATGTATGACAGGGTTGTAGTTCACACAAAATGTGTCGTATATTTTTCTACTTGTTTTGGTTTCGACCCTTTGAGCGGGAGACGGCGGCGTCTTGCAGGGTAAGAAGGTGAGGGCGAATACGTTGAGTAATTTCAGGAGAAAAAAGGCAGTTTATCAAAGTCTTTCATCAAAGTATGTTTCTTTGCAGTGACAACAACCGAAATATATGTTAATAACCGTCTTTTGGCTTTTCTATGAGTACTAATTTAATGTGATGATTGTAAGAGAAGAATGAACAGGATGGGTTTAAATTCAACTACTGGATCAAACTAAATGAGGGAACTTCGCGACTGCATTTTTGTTAGTATTTAGTGACGGTATGGATACCATTTAAATTAGCAGAATAATGCTTTAGTAATCAACATATATCTGAGATACAGAGCCAAACAAAACAAAAAAAGTAACACTTGTGGTATTTAACCATAGTAACTCAAGTTTAAACAAGCCATATGAAATGCAAGCTATCTAGAAAAGTAGTGTAATGGATCATGAATATAATGGTCCTAAACAAATAAAACGGGCTTACATTGTATTTTCAATATTTACTTTTTGTTAGGCTTATTGCAGTTTAATGCATACATTCTGCATGCTTGAAATGTTTGCAAAACTAACTTGTTATTAGTAAGAGGCAGAGTTAGGGTTTAGTTACTGTCTCAAACCTGTCTTGCTCTTTGATAACGACTCTTTGCGCAAAGCAAACTTGCAAGTAAGTCTTTAGACTGCAATATAATATGCTGTTAAAAAAACTTGTAACTGTCTGCCAAATATAAAAGGCTAAACAAACTATTCAAACTATTTATTTTTAAATGTTTGTTTCTCAAATTCTGCCGCACTTTTGCTCCTCCTTTTCAAGCTCGACACCAGCAGTTCATTCAAATTGGTAAACAGTTTTAACTAACTAGTTTAAAACTTGTTAAGTGTATCGGGTTGCACCATCAAAACTTAACAAACATGTTGATAGGCAGATATAATGTTAACATTGAATATATCAGCAAGCTAACGTTAGCTTTGTCACTGAGCTATATAACGTTAACATTTATTACAGTATATCAGCTAGCTCACGTTAGCTGTGTTACTTAGCTACACAACAGTTAACATTTGATATATTGACAAACCATAGTTAGTTTACTCTCTAAGCTATATAATGTTAACATTTACTACAGTATATCAGCTAGCTCACGTTAGCTGTGTTACTTAGCTACACAACAGTTAACATTTGATATATTGACAAACCATAGTTAGTTTACTCTCTAAGCTATATCATGTTAACATTTACTACAGTATATCAGCTAGCTCACGTTAGCTGTGTTACTTAGCTACACAACAGTTAACATTTGATATATTAACAAAGCTAAACCTAAGCTATATAATGTTAACATTTACTACAGTATATCAGCTAGCTCACGTTAGCTTTGTTACTTAGCTACACAACAGTTAACATTTGATATATTAACAAAGCTAAACCTAAGCTATATAATGTTAACATTTTATATATCAGCAAGCTAACGTTACTGAGCTACGCAACAGCTAACATTTGTTACGGAATGCTAATTATAGCTATGTCAGTTAGCTACACAAGAGTTAACATGGAATATTAGCAGGCTAACGTTAGCTCTATGTGGTGCAACCTGTTATAATGTTTTTTTATTTTGTGATTAAATCTTAACTCATCTTGATAAAACTAGTTTGAATTCATGAACAGCTGGTGTAATTGTCCCCGTTTTTTGGTATTCAGAATTAAAAAGGAAGGGTGGCTAGTAAAGTGCAAGGGCAGATGAGTAGCTAAATTCAATCTGCAGTCATAAATGATCCAGTAGTGTGCAGAAATGTTAAATGATGTCTCACATATGTAAGAAGGCAGGGAGAAAATCAGTGGTCTGTTTCCATTTGTCATATTAGCTAAAATAATCAATCAGAAAAAAACACTTTTGTGTAAAGTGCTCTTAATTTCGTTAACCCAATATTAGGGGCTTTCATTTGAATATTTCCTTGTGGTTTTTATTTTATTTTTCTGAGGTTGTTGTTGCTTTTTTTTAAATTACAATTACCGCATCTCTCCAAACTATGTCATTCTGATTTAAGTCGGCTTTGATGAACTACCTCACGCTGAATTTCTGCCCGTTCTTGCATATACTTAGTCGCCTGCAGAATTAGCTATCGAAGACGTGTGAATAACAGATTCCATTATTTATTTATTTGAAAGTGTACTATTTGTCGGTTTCAACAGACTTCTAGTTTTGTACATTATGTATACTTCACCTAGAAGTAAAGAGAATTGTTATATGCATTTTTTTTGGTCCTTTTATTTTGGTTTGTTTTTTAGTTTTTAAACTAAATGTGCAATACCTTCAGCAAACTGTGCTAGTAGTGTGTGATGGGCCTAGCCTTTTGTTAGCTGTCTCCTGAAGGTAAAGAAAATGTTTGGTACTGTCAATCCATGTTTTCCTTTTTTATGAATAAGATCCATTTTTATTTCTGTGACTTGTTTATAGTCATGATGTTACGTAATCAGTCTTACCCGCCAAATAAAATCTGTCGGCTCGAGGTTTGACGCAGAGACAGGAAGTTCTCTGAGTCACAACAAGGCCAACAGGTTTCTGATTTGCAGTGTGTGGTAAGGACAATAATGTTAATAAACACAAAAAAGACGAGTAAATACCTACAAGAAATCATTATATGTATGGTGCTGGTTTGTAATGTTTGCTAGTGAATCCAGCCATGCAAGTAGTTTTAAGAATTCCTGGATCTGCGCGTCCCAAAAAAACGCAACCAACGAAGAAGTGCACTGCTAGAATACATGCACAAGGATCTGATGATGCCACCTCCTAAAAAAAAAAACATGTACTGCAAATAAAAGAAATACACTTTGAATTATTGTTGTGTCTTCTTTCCTACAGTCACAAGAAAACCCAACATTTGTTGCCTTGCTAATCCAGGACACTTTAGTACCATTTTGGTGGTTTATGATGATAATGACGTGAAAAGCTCGACTTAATTGGAATAATAAACTATATAATGTTTTTTAAATAATGTTAAAACAATGTACATTGGCAGTGCACTGTTATATGAACATGTGTATTATCTTGCTGCTGACTACATGCATTTACTCCTTTTTGTGCTACGTTAGCTTAAAGTGCCCTGCTTTTGAGAATCTATTTAGATAACAAACAATATATTGTGTATTTGTTGACAGTTAAATTATTTATATATGAACAAATGCTTGGAGTTTAGTGTCTCAGACAGAGGAAGGAAGTAAATGGTAACTACACATCATATATTTTGTTGATGGATTCATTCACCTTTGTGAACATTGTGCACAGTGTATTGTGACATAATATGGGCTGTAATAGTAAAGGACAGTTGATCAAAGGAGTGCTGCACCAAGCCTTTTCAGCCTATTTTAGGAGCTGTCCCCCATTTGGAAGATCGTCCGTTCTGATGTCAACATGTGGATGCATCGTTGTTATAGGTAGGACCAATTGTGTGTGTGTGTGTGTGTGTGTGTGTGTGACCTAGCATTACTATCCTTGTGGGGACCTACATCTGTTTACACAGTCACATGTGGGGACTTGCCTCCCTTATGGGGACATAAGGGAGGTCCCCATGAGGGGAATCATTAATTTTAGGGTGAAGACTTGGTTAGGGTTAGGCATGTGTTGGTTATGGTTAAGGTTAGGATAAGTCTCCAGGAAATGCATCTGAAGTGATGTGTGTGTGTGTATATATCCTAGCATTACTATCCTTGTGGGGACCTACATCTGTTTACACAGTCACGTGTGGGGACTCACCTCCCTTATGGGGACATAAGGGGAATCATTAGGGTTAGGCATGTTATGGTTAAGTCTCCAGGGCCCAGGAGTTCAACACTTTTAATCTCAATCAGATCCGATCAGACAAATCGGCCAGATGTTGTCCCTGCCTGATCCAGATTACGATTTTTCAAGATTACTAGATCCTGAATATCAGTGCTTTAATCCGACCGATCGCCATCTAGTGGACATGAAAAATAATACAAGGAAGACAAGAGACCACATTGCAGAGACATCTATAATGTCTAAATATTTTAAAATGTGAAAGGTGATGACAGATGGACTTTTTTTTTGTTGAAGATATTTTTTCTTTAATCTAAATTACATTTGTGATTGACAATCTTTGTTGTGATACTTTTATGAGCATAAACATTTATGTCATCAACATTTGGTTAAAAACAAAATAGGCCACCACGAACATGACCAAATAATGAAAAATAAAATTGATTTGCCATGAAGGCTGAAAATTGTGTATTATTTCAGTTAACAAACTTTTCCATATTATTTATATTGAAACATATTTTTAAATAAATTGTACAGTACATTTTGCTCTGGAAATCCACCCCTCTGGTGGGATCAGGATAATCCAGTTTTTTGGGATCAAACTACCCATTTTGAAGATTTGATCCAGATTAAAGCTTGGATTTGATTTCCTGATCTGATATCAAAGTGACCCTAATCCTATTTTTTGGTTTTGAACTCCCCAAAATCCAAACCTGATCTGATAGGGATTAAAAGTGTTGAACTCCTGGGCCCAGGAAATGCATCTAAATCAATGTAATGGCCCCTGAAGTGATGTATACATTGTGTGTGTGTGTGTATATTAGTCTCCCTATGCAGGTGGTACCTTTGTATGAATGAGTGAATGCTGACTCATACTGTATATGTCAAAGCACTTAGAGGGGTCACAAAGACAGGCGATATAAATACAGTCCATTTAACATTTTAAAATGTTAAATGAATAGCCTCCTTTTCACTTCTCTACTGGAATGTGTTTTGGAAAGTGTCTTAATTGAAAAATGATGTGGTTAGCATATCCTTTAACACCTAAATTGATTTTAAGTAAAAGTGGGAGAGTTAATTATACACATTTTTAATTGACATACATTGAATTATTGGTCATGTTTTTTTATCTCTGTAATGCATTCCCTAACATTTTACGGTAAAACAACGTAGTCAAATAGTAAATAACTTTGAACAAAAGGGTGTACTCTGTATACATAATAACACACACTGAATACAGGAAGCTACTTTTGTCTTCCTTCCTTTGGCATCTTAAAGCAAGACGTTGATGTACACATTTGTCACCTTTATTCCCATACATGTCCATTCATTACAATAGTGGAAATCCATAATAAATAAGCACCATAGATAATCAGCAGTAAGAAACACTGAGCCTCAGCCGTGATACATAAAGGGAAATACATGCCCTCTGTTGGAATTAAAGAACCTGCAATAGATTGAGACCATCATAGCGTGGAGTGGAGAAAAGTACCTTGTAAACCATTGGCTTTGTTTCTTTATAAAATATATAAAAGGAAAAGAAAATACAGTCACATTGTCTAACCAAATGCACATTTTCACTTGTAATTTGTCTCGCAGTTTAACAAACAAGCATCACTTCGGCACATTCGTACGATTGGTGATAAGATGCTAAAAATAATGTTTTAACAATTTGATCACATGCAATTCTCACAAAAGAGATATCTGCTAATCTTCATTTTAGAAACATCTAAGTTTTCAATGAACCAGATCACAGCTAGCTGATGTGATGCAGGCCTGTGTGATGCATCCCATAATGCACCACAGTTCCAGGAAGTAAGACAATAGATGAGCTGAACACCATCATTGATAACTAATCTCCCATCCTTTTTAAATTGTATTTTTTCCATAGGGCTGGTTTCATTAACGACACGTTACATTCACTACAATGATACATTCTCAATTCATAACTTCCATTCAATTCACAAGTGACTTTCACAAGAATTGGCACCTTCTACAGGGATATCGTGTTATTCGTAATCAGCAGTCTGTTGCCAAATGATACAAAGAAAAAGAAATCAATGCAGCCACGGTGTACTATAATGTGAATATATGCACTACATCTCTGGACAAGCAAGCAACACTACATTTCTATTTAAAATCACTTCCCTGAAGGCACGACCAGGAAATTCCATTGTTTCTTTGAGGGCAGTGTTCAGCTTCATGTGCCAAAATCAACATGGCTTCCAGACAGGCCATTCTGATCTTCAGTGGTCCAGCTTTGGTATGTACTGTAATGGCCTCCTGTGTTATAGGCAGCATGCGCGACAGTGAAAATGCTTCAATAATTGTTTCCCGTTGTCCCTGTTGTACGGTAAAGGTATTTTGACATCTGTGTGGATCGGAGTGACCCGGAGACTGAGGCTTTTCCCATCAAAATGCAGATGGTGACGAGGTGTCGATGCACTGGAAGGGCCTGAGGAAAAAGAAGCAGCTTTTTGCAGAGCTTCCACCTTACTGCTCCAAAGGAATCATCTAGTTTGACCCACTTGCTTTCGTGTTTTGATGAACAAACTTCCAGAGTAAAACATCCATACTTGCAGCACAAATATACTATAAATGCAAGCGGAAAACCTCTGCTAAAGCTACCACTGTTAACCGGTCAGTTCACTCAGATTACCAAAAACACATTTTCCCATGTAACTCTAGCCGTGCAGATAACTTGTGTTTTATTTGGACATGTTTTGTTGTGCTCAAATTCAAGCATGTTAAAGCTTTTGCTCACCAAGAGGTTCGTTGTTTTTAGATTTTCCTCAATCTGCCTTTACAAAGTTGACTGTTTCGTAACTTCAAAAACCAAGCAATTTATGCTACCATAACAGGCAAGGGAGAAAATATGCCGTTTTTTAATTTAGGTGAACTGACTTTACAGTTAATACAGCTTTATATTTTAGGAAATACTTCATTCATTAGCCTTGTGGAGAGTTAGAAGATTAGATTGACACTATTCTCATGTCTGTAGGATACATTTAAAGCCACAGCAAGTAGCTAGTTAGCCTAGCTTATCATAAAGGTAGAAAACAGTGGATAGAGTTAGCTTAGCTTAATATAAATATGGAAAACAGTGGAAAAAGTTAGCCTAACATGTTAATAAATCTGCTTGAGAACTGTTGGTTGGCAGACTTAAATGCTATGCTAGCCCTTTTTCCAGTTTTCAATCTCTAATTAAAGCTAAGCTAACTGTAGCTACATATCAATCCAACTGACAATAATATTCTCTCGTCTCACTCTCAGCAAGAAGGCAAATAAGTGTGTATCCCAAAATGTAGCCCTATTCCTTACAGATAGATATCAGTCAGCGGCCTGCTAACGTCAACATGTCCTTCAGTTGCAGAACAAAAAGCATTTGTGTAATGTCCCTATAAGTCGTGGTTAATGTCAGTGCTCTCCAGCATAGAGAATGTCAGAGAAATGACATTATGTCCCACCATCCACATCTTCAGACACTTCAGGCACCTGAACTGTTAAATACTGCCTTCACAAGACAAACCCTGGACTCATCAAGGAGTGTATTCACATCTTAATTCAACGTTCCACTTCAAGCATGCTTCAGAGTCTCCTCTCTCTGATCTCCATATTTCTGTTCGTCCTGAATGTACACAAATATGGCCGGTTCCTTCAACGCCCTGATACACCAAGGAGGATGTGTTCAAAGACCCCCAGAAAGACAAAACCCTGACAGTTTTGGCCACATGCCGTATCAAATGTCACTAGTCCTCGCACCCAGAGCCAGATCTCCCAGCGTGGAAAAGAAATCCTCCATCTCCTTCTCCAGAAGCCGGTTGCGGTTCTCCGCGTCCTCCCGCGCTCGCTCAGAGTTTCGTAGTTTGATCTCCAGCATGCGTTGCTTCTTCTTCTCCTGCTCCATCTCTTGTTCCAGACGCTCCATCTGCGCACACAAAGCGGCGCTGGACTCCTCCAATCTGAAGGACGAGGCACATCAGAAAGAGAAAAGTCATTGACAGTCACCTTTTCTGATATTGGTTTGATTACAATATTCTTTGGTGGTATTTGGACACAACTAAAAGCTGCATTTTTCAATCGAAAATACAACATCTTTAAAGTTTTAAATAACAATCACATCAATTTGTATCTAGCTATTCATGTAGTTTCGCTTTCATGTTTTTCCTAGTTTTGGTATATCTTATGGCGCATTTCCACTACAGCGCGGTTTAAGCGTGCCCGGTCCTTTTTTGGTTGCGTTTCCACTTGGCGTAGTTCCGGCTAGCGGATACTTTTTCACAGTTTTCTGGCCCTCCAAAATCGAGGTTTTTTCCGGGCCAACAACCGGGCTGAGTATGCTAAACTAGTGAGAGAATCTACAACAAAATGAACATATTTTACCGTGATTTAATTGTAATACACGTTTCAAAATGATGCCGAAGTAACAACATACTGATACCGGTTAGTAAAACCATGAATTAATGAAAGTCTGCAGACAGACGGCAGGCGAAAAACCTTTTAAAATGCATGTTTTTCTGAATGGAAATCGGCTAAGCTAACGTTGTAAATGCTCCGACCGTCCACACTCACAACAACGGCCTACAGACATAAATAAACCAGCGATTGTATTCTTCATGACACAGGCAGTCTGTGGTTTGTACTTGTTTAACTTCTGTCTAGTTTCTGAACAGATATGAGGAGCTGTGAGCTCTGAGGGCTAACAGCTAACGGCTGATGTTGGTTTTGTGTTTCGCATTGAAGATGACGTCACGGCTCCGCCTACACTGCGTTACTATAGTTACTGCCCCAGCTACTAAACTGTAATGGAAAAGCAGCATAAAGTGAGCCAGTCCTAACAAGGAATAAGGAGGCCTAGCCATACCGTACTAAGCCGAGTGAAGCCCTGCAATGGAAATGCGCCATTAGTGAACATTAGTTTGGGAAGCTACTGGGTCTCTCTGTTGTATCTAATTTAGCGCATGTCGTTTTAGGTGCTCCTGAAAACCCTTTTTTGTTTTGTTTAACATCACATTAAAGTAAATATCTTGAAGTTTTTGACTGATAAAACATGACATTTAAAGACATAACCTTGGACTTTGAGAAACTGTTAATTGCTGCCCTTATTGAGATGCACTATGGGAAATGTGGGGTCAAATGTTTCTGGGACTTGACCCAGGGGTACTAGCATATTTTAGAGTTAAGTGGGAATATGTTCAATGCCTATCTTCCTAAATGTATTCCTATAACATAACTCAATTACAGATAATGCTTAGTAACACATCCAAGTTGAATCATGTGGGGTAAAATAAGGGAGCCGATTGCTATTCTAGAGCAGAGTAGTTCCAAACCATGGACCAATTTTCCTTATCATAAAAGCAAATCTACCCCCATGTGACGAAGTTCAGGAACCCAGACTGACTTTTGGATCCTGCCCTCGTATGAAGTCTTCTGTTTCCTCAGATCGTCACATAGAAATGCAACAATTTTTAAGTTTTAAATAACACTCACCTCAGATCGTACCTAACCATTTAGGTCATTTTGGTTTACCGTTGCCCTATTTGGAGATACCTTAAAGGAAACTCCTTTGTGAAGCTAACTTTGGAACTCTTTTTGGACCTGTCTTTTCAAGTCCTGTATTAAAGCGAACATTTTCTATTTTTGGCTGACAAAACCTTTAGACTTTAGAGACGTAAGCTTAGACTTGGGATTCGACAGGGATCGATTTTTTTCCGCTATATATAACATATTTTAAAAACTGTTCTATAAGGAAAGAAATCGATAGTTGAAGCCCTAATTGAGTTGCACTTTGGGAAATGTAGGATCCAGTGTTTCTACAGTTTGGTGACTAGCACATTATAGCGTCAAGTAAGTACATTTTCATTGCCTGTGTTTGTATATGTATTCCTGTTACATAACTCATTAACAGAAAATGCCCAGTTACAATTTGAGAGTGGTTCCAAATGATGCCCCAATTTACTTATCATAAGCAAATCTACCCCCATGTGACGAAGTTCAGGACTTACTTTTGGATCCTGCCCTCGTATCCCGTCTTCTGTTTTCTCAGCTCGTCCTTCAGTCCCTCCACCAGCCCGCTGAGACTCAGGTTCATCCCGTCCCCGTCCTCGGACATGATGATGGACGGCACCCCGCTGGCCATGGCCGTGTTCCCGTTCTCGCTGCAGGCTCCGCTGCTGCTGCACAGCTCCATGGCCTCGCAGCTGTCTTGCTCCGAGCCCGGGTCCGTGGTCATCCCACCCCCTCCGTCCATCTCCCTCTGGCTCTCCGCCCACTCCCCTTTGTCCTCCCCACCTTCTTCGCCCGCCACTCCGCAGTTGTTCTGGTTGGGCGAGGGCTCACTCCCCGAGTCTGGGATGGAGATCTCGCAGGAGGAGGAGGACCAGGGTGTGCTGGGCGACACTGGGAACGCTGCCCATGCTGGAGGAGGAGGTGACGTTGTCGTAGGTGGACAGTCTTTGAGAGGAGCCCGTGGAGTCTCGATCTCTGGCCGATCTTTCTCCTGAGGAGGTGCGCCGGTGTCCCCTTAAAGAGGACAAAACCATTCATGAGCCAGTTACCTCCACCTCCTCCTCCTCCTCCTCCTCCTCCACCACCCCCTCCTCCTCCTCCTCCAGTGGAAGTCACACTTGGATCCGCCACAGAGGGGACGGGTTGTTTGCCTTGCGGTTGGGAACGAGGCGCCGAGGAGCTTTTAAAAGAGTATTTCCAGGAGGGTATGTTCTTTCCCTGTTTGCTCGGGCTGACCACCAGCTCTCCTTTCCCTGACGGAGACCCCAGCTTTGGTCCAGGGTTCAGGTTGGGGGTCTGCGTGGGAGTGAAGGCTGCTGCACACAGCTTGGCGTCCAGCGACGAGGCACTGCTGTGCAGCTCCTGGTCGGGGGGGTTGGACACCGGGCAGGTCTGTAGGTCCTCCTCTGAGATCCAGGCCCCCAGGCTGCGGTGCTGCTGCCCCACGACAGGGAGCTCTGATTGGGGCACGGTGAGCACCTCGGGGTCCCTCCCTGAGTAAAAGCGGTTGTGTTCCCTGATGAGGATCGTCATCAGGTGCTGGACCATAGACGTGCCTACAGGTCGGACAGAGGACATCAGAAATGTACAGCGGCAATATTTCAGTTTATCCTGCAGCTACAAATGTAGGTTATATATTTACAACATGGCTTATAAAATATATCTCTGTTAGGCTATAACAGTAGATAATATAACAATATTTTTAGGCAATGATGACAGTTTCATATCTGCTCAAAAACAACACATTTGGACTTAACCATTTCATACACTCGTGAATTTTTTTAGTAAAGTTATTTGTATTTTAAGAAACACAGCTCATATAAGACATTTAGGGTGCTCTTACTTTTGAAATTCCTCGTGGAAATGTCCTGATATTGTTAGGAAAGTTAGCTCATATGTAATCTATACCTTAGTCTTGTTCGCAGTGAACGTGGTTCTTACCTTCCATGATGGTGAGCGGGTCCTCCATCTTGGGTCGGAGGATATTTGGTCCAAATACTGTGGCCAGGTTTTGGACCCCCATCTTGTTTTCACCGCAGTGAGACTGGACCTCATCGAGGAATCTGAGCAGAGAACGCCAACAGTTAAAAGATGGAACAGACATTGTTCTAAAAAAATGACAACATTATGAGATAAAATACTTACTTGCATATGTACGTGAGGAGATTGTAGTTGGGTAGAGGTAGAGTGTTAACCTGTCTTCCCAGCTCCTGGACCCCCTGGGAGGAGATTGAACAATTGTCACACACACACACGCCAGCCAAAGCAGCATTTCCCCCCAGGACCACCCAAATACCTCACAGCCAATAATGTCTACATTACAGTACAGGTGAGTACTCTCAATACTCGGTTCTGGCAAGTATAGCACGCACACACACACACACACACACACACACACACACACACCACACACACACACACACACACACACACACACACACACACACACACACACACACACACACACACACACACACACACACACACACACACACACCACACACACACACACACACACACACACACACACACACACACACACTCACACTCACACTCACACTCACACTCACACTCACACTCACACTCACACTCACACTCACACACACACACGCACACACTCTTACCTCCTCCTCATCTTTGGCCAGAAGCTGTGCACAGGTCAGAAAGTCTTCGTATTTGGAGAAGGGAATGACGGGTTCAGGCAGCTCTCGCAGGTACAGCTTCAGCAGCGACGCCACCGTGTGGACGTCTGTGTTACTGCGAGTAATTATATAGAGAGAAAGGTGTTTACTTCTATCATTTGTATCCTTAAGAAGAGGCACTTTAGTTTTCATTTTAATAACTCAGTTTGTCCATACATGTAGTTTGTTCAAAATATAAACCTTTAAAAAATATATATTATCAACAAGAAAATAAATACTAAGAAACATGTCTCATCGCATTCCTTTAATCAGGAAGTAAATACAAATAAATAATACAAAAAAACAACAACAAATACATATTTAAATGTTAATGTAAAAATAAATCAAAATTCATAAAAATAATAATAATAACACATTATTACTTTTAATGTTACAATAAAAAAAACTACACATAAATAATTACAAAAAGACAAGATAAATAATATAGTAAGAATAAATCAAAATTCATAAAAATAAAAAAGATATTAAGGGGGATTTTTTATTAAAAAACACTGACATATTTAGAGTTATATTAAATAGCAGTATACTCTTCTCTCTCTACCTGTCGAACAGAGGCTTGTCTCCGCAGTCGAAGGCCTCCTGCAGCTCCTTCACCAGGTTGGCCTGCCCTGGCATCCTGAACAGACCCTCCTCATCCAGACCCCTCTCCCTGATGAAGTCCACGCACTGCTCCACCAGCAGGGGGGCCAGCCGGGGGCCGAACTTCTTCTCATACTGCACCGTGTCCTCCAGACGCTGGCCAAATATCCCTGTGGACAGACGGAGGAAACTTTTAGCTTATTGTTTGGGCTTTAGGTCCGTCAGAGAGGAGGATACACTGGACGGGAAGCTTCAATCTAAAAGAGGAAACTCCAAATATGACTTGATATTTTGGACGTTTGCAGAGAAGAAGTACTCATATATTTTTGTTTAGTTAAAAGTACATTATTAGCATCAAATTATAATTAAAAATACCAAAAGTAATTGACTAATTATGCATAAACTTATATTCCTCGAATTAACCTAAACTTTGCCTGTTTTTAAAAATATTTGTAGCTTTGTCCCTCACTTGAGACCATTTTGTTTTGTTGATGTCAAGTTATGATTTTGCCTCTGTTGGAGAAAATACAAGGTGTCTTCTTTACTATGGGTTTTCTGATGGGCATGATACTGTGTGTGACCTTGCACTGTGTGACCTTGCACTGTGCGATCTTGCAGCTGCCTCCTCGTAGATAGGAGAAGGCAGGGCATCATTCATGTTGTTGATACCAACGAGAGCACACACACTTTGCCTCCTCTCCTCTTTGAGGGGCAAAGAGCAACACTGCCTTTCCAGAGATGTCCCGACACCTTCCCGACGCCTGGTGACGCCAAACCGATTTACGACACTGTTTGGTACCTCCTGACTTTAGACTATATAAGCTTGATGCTCCTTTGAGCAGCATACCTCGTGTGTGTGAGTTGAACCATATCCTTTGTATGTGACTTAACTCCGCTCCTTCTTGCAAGACTAAATTAGTACCTGACTATTGATTCTCATCCCGGAGTCGAGAGATATTTTCCTAACAGCCTCTGTTAATGCATTGGGCATACCTTTTTTTTTCAGAGAGGAGGGTAAACTGGACTATTGTGAAGCTTTGAACAGAAAGAGGTATCCTAAAATCATAGTTTCTATTTTGGACGTATGCAGAGGTGGATGAAAACTCATATCTAGCAGAAACTCTCTGAGTCAGATCATAATGTGGTCCAGCAGACTGATTGGTGAGCCACAGCTAAACCTGGAGACCCTGTACCTCAGGCAGTGCTAAACCTGGAGACCCTGTACCTCAGGCAGTGATAAACCTGGAGACCCTGTACCTCAGGCAGTGATAAACCTGGAGACCCTGTACCTCAGGCAATGATAAACCTGGAGACCCTGTACCTCAGGCAGTGATAAACCTGGAGACCCTGTACCTCAGGCAGTGATAAACCTGGAGACCCTGTACCTCAGGCAGTGATAAACCTGGAGACCCTGTACCTCAGGCAGTGATAAACCTGGAGACCCTGTACCTCAGGCAGTGATAAACCCGGAGACCCTGTACCTCAGGCAGTGATAAACCTGGAGACCCTGTACCTCAGGCAGTGATAAACCTGGAGACCCTGTACCTCAGGCAGTGAAACACCTGGAGACCCTGTACCTCAGGCAGTGATAAACCTGGAGACCCTGTACCTCAGGCAGTGATAAACCTACTATTCTATTAGGCTTTTAATTGTACTTTCTACCGTTTTCAGATCAGATCAAGACATGTTTATATCGAGCCATTTTCTCACGTTTGCCCTTTGTGTAAATACAAGCTATTTTCCTGGTTTGCAACCACAGAAAAACATTTGGGATATATTAGACAATACTGAAAAATAATCACTTTGGTCTTTAAGTAATCAGAGCAACCTTTTAAAGACTCAAGCACAGGGGCTTAAAGGTAAGCACAAGGGTTTAAAGATTAGAACAATGTCTGCTTTCTTTATTCTAATTGTCTGCTATCAGTTTATTGTTACCTGTGGTCAGGCTGCAGCAGTCGCAGCTGGCCGACAGCTCGCAGTAATCGTAATAAGTGACGGAGCAGGAGCTGCACAGCCTCTCGTTATACATCCCAAAGCCACATTTCACCAGGTTGATCCAGTCCGGCTCAGGCATTTATCTCCACTGATGGATTAATCCCTCATCTACGATACGCTACGATATTTACAAACTCCCGTACAGAGCTTCAGCTGAGGAAAGCGACTCAGAGGAAGCACAGCTGACGGGGGTCAGAGTGTGTGTTGCTGTTAACGACGGGCTATATGTTAGCGACACATCTATTCTGGACCGAGAGCCGTGAGACAGACCCCCCCCCCCTTTAATGTGGCTGGAAATATGAGACCACCAGAGTGAGGTAACCCAGCGGATATCACCTTATATATATAAAACTGTTAAACACCTGAACTAAGACCGTTAAACTCCTGAACTTTTCTGTTTGCAACTTATATCAATATTCCAATTACTAGACTATTCTGCATCTTCTATTATATTATATTTGATCTACTTGCACTATTATCCGTTTATTGTGTTGCGCAGTTGGAGGAGCCTGTGACCTAAGATGTTCATTGTCATAACTACACTGTAGCTCTGCACACATGACAATACAAGCCTTGACACCTTGATATATTAGTGTTTCTGATTGAAAGGAAAAGCCTCTTTCTGGCAGTGAGAGAAGAAATCTGATGAACACTTTACCCTTCTGGAAATAATCTAAATAATGAGAAATGTTTCCTGAAATAATGACTTACTGTATCGAAATAATACAAGACTTGCTCTGAATAATTAATCAATAACTCAAAAATAATGAGAAGTGTATAAATAATGACTTTCATAGGTCATATATTTTCAAAGTCAATATATTTCGGATTATTTATAGAAGGTTTCTCATTATTTAGGATAGTAGGTTATGACTTTGAGAAACGTAGATTTGATAAAATAATTATAGATTGAAGATGATTTTAAAAACCACATATGATATATTTAGCGTTGTTTCTGTTTTATATCAAAGCCAGGGACTTCAAATGAATGCAGCATTGCATTTATACACTTTTTAGAAAATCATTGAATGCGCTTTAAAGGGGCTAACACGCTTAATTATTAACAGTTAATAAACACAACACATTGTAATATAAATATCCTTCTGTTACTGCTTACTTTGAGTGAAAATACCACGTATCTTAAGTGTACACCTCTTAAAGTAGAAGCATTTGTTTTATGTAATTGTTGTACATCACTCAGTAATACATGTGTTCAATCAAACTAATGAAATACAAATCATTAGCTCTAGTTGGCAGCTCTGTCTCCTCGCTGCCAACAGGGTTTGAACCGGTCAGATTAAAAGTGCAGATTTAAATCCATACACTGCATCACTGCTCTGTTATCTCCATCTATCCCTCTATGAATATAGCGATCCTTTGTAACCCGACCCCACGCTGTTCAGCTGCTCACGTCCCACTTCACACCCAGACTATATTTCTGGCCTCCCGTCAAGTACACTAGTTAGAGCGTCGGAGCAGACAGGGTGAGAACTAACCGCACACCCTGCTGCGAAGAGAGGAAATTAGACTTTAAAACGAGGCAGGAAACCCTCCGTTTGATTCAAAAACTAAAATGCATCCATGCTCTGCTGAAACCTGTGATCTATTACTCATTCAACTCAAATCAAACACCACCCAAACGAAGCATCTACTTGGGAGTTTCTGCGAGTGATTGACAGCTAACTGTGATCACATTTCCCTCAGGTACACCAGGAATAGAGAGGGTGAGAATTAACTGCAGGCTGAAGACATGAGACACAGTAGGGAGGTGATACTCTGCAAGCGTGGGGTTAAGTTTGTAACTTATACACAGTGTAAAGGCACCAAAGTGTCATCTTTGAAAAGTGCCAGCAGGGTAGAAAGGAAATGAGGACTTCCTTTTTTAAGGGCTTTTAATTGGCATGTCAATATACTTTGAAACTTCTGTTTTTCCCTTGATTACTTTCCCACAGAAGGCCAATGTGTCCTGGAAAAAAGCAACGCTGAAAATGCCAAAATAAATGTCAAAGTAAAGTACGTAAGTAATAGTGTATGTAGGACTGTAGCACCACGGCCCCTGGTAGACCACCACCACACCAGATGGGACATCAACACTGACTATTTACTGTTTTACAATAGAAACGGATGTGCAATGTTTCATATTTAAAAAAAAATTGTAACTGGCTTCTACTGTTTTCATGCACTATTGCAGTGCTTCTCAAACTTTTTTCAGTCATGTACCCCCTTTGAAACATTTTTTCAGCCAAGTACCCCCTTACCGACCCCGAAAATGTTTGATCGAAAAAGCCTATACAAATAATTCCAATATAGTGATGTTCCCTCAGTGTGTGATTTATTAACTCCTTCATGCACGCATTACAACAAAATGGATATTTTCATGTTATGCATGAAAATAGAAAAACTATTTAAACTGATTTTTCAAAGGAGTTTTTCAACTGAAGTAATATCTGTTTAACAAACCAATGAACAAAATGATATATTATGCAAAACTATAAGATAAAATACACCAATTTGACACGAGGTTTCTAGGAATATTTTATATAAAATTGTGTTTTCTATTTAACTTATTGTACTAAGATTATTTTTGTAATTATGCATGGTATTTTTTTAATTAACTTTTTTTTGTTTTTTAAATCTCATGTACCCCCTGCAGTACCCCAACGTACCCCCAGGGGTCCGCGTACCCCCATTTGAGAATCACTGCACTATTGTTTCAACATATGTTTTTACTTCTGGTTGCTTTTTCATTATTCATTCATTCAGATGTATGTCACTATTTTGCAGAGATGGAGCACTCGAGTCCTGGACTCGGACTCGAGTGCCGATATTCGGGACTCGTGACTTGACTCGGACTTGGACTCGTGAATTCTCGCGCACGATGACTTGGACTCGAACTCGAACACAGGTAATGATGACTCGGACTCGACTCGGACACTCCTTGGGTGACTCAGACTTGGACTCGACTACGACTCTCCCTAGGTGACTCGGACTCGAAGAGTGGTGACTCGAGAGTGACTTGGACTCGTGAATTGGTGACTTGACTACAACACTGTTATCTTGTACGAGGTTGCTACTTAACTACCTTTGATGTGTTTTATTTTATTAACGTGCGCTTGCCTCTTATCATATGGAAAATATAATTGAAAAGCCATGCTAAAGTAAATCTTAAAAAAGTCATAGTCGAAAAATATCACAAAAATGGTCACAGTACCGTTTTTCAAAATCATTAAAACACCCGTCCCGTTTGAAGTCAAAGACATTCAAGAATGTAAATGTGTAAAGTGTTTCTAGTGTCAGTCCAAAGCTCTGCTCTACCTCCTCCAAACGGCGCCCAGATGACGCGTCGGATGGCCTTCACCCAGTCGTCCATGTCAGTCTGAGAGTTGGCCATCAGCAGGAAGGACTCATGGCTGACGGGGGTCCGCTCCTTCTCTCCCGTTCCTCCTGCAGGGACACGTTAGATTCGATTCGATTTAATAGGGGGAAATTCATTTTCACAGCACTGTACACAGTATACTTAAACAACAAACAATAACACAGACAACAACAGATGAAGGACTGGATTACCTAAAGCCAGTTGAGTAGCACTTGAAATGTTTGGCTCTATGAAACCTGATATACTTATATGATTCTGTTTTCTTCAAGGTTGTGTCTTCCTGGTCGAATGTACTTATTGTAAGTCGCTTTGGACAAAAGCGTCAGCTAAATGCAATGTAATGTAATGTAATGTAATGAAGGGGAGGAAGAGAGCAGGGATTTACAGAACAGTGGCTTTTATCCTAAAACTAACCCAGTGGTATTTTGACTAGTAGACGAATGAGAATTCTGAACCGAACGCAAGAGTCTCTGTTTCTGTTTGTCAGACTTAATCACAATCCTGCAGTCACATGAAAACAGGGGCAGATGTTTTTTTAAAAAGACACATATTGAGGGTTTCAAAAATCTAGAATAACCTAAAACTAAAACAAGTGTGGACGTAGCAATAGTGTAGCCAAAAAGTAGATTTTCCAATGTCTAGTAGTGCACGAATTATAAGAAATATCATGTTGTACTACTTTAAATATCACTATCAGACTTCTCCAGTTGAATACTTTACTTACATGTTATATTTTGACTGGGTTTTCATCAAACTAACCAACATGACACTCCAACATATGAGCATTTGGGGTTCAGTATCTTGAAAGACGAGGGCTTGAACCGACAACCTTCAGATATATAGATCAGAATCAGATTACCTTTATTTGGGGACATTTGCATTTGTTACAGCAAGAAAAAAGAAAAAGACAGCTTAATATGAACCAAGAAGCACGCATACAAAATGAAACACTGAGCCATGACCACATTGCGCCATATTAGTCCGTATTACACATTTCTCTGATTCAATATGAAAATGATGCATTATCTAGCAATACATCTACAGATACAAGAGACAAGGTTAGTCAAATAAACACCTAATTGTGTATTTTCGATGTTCCAATGTTCGAAAGAAGATATGTTATGGAAACAAAATAGCCCAATGTCTCAAAACTGATGAGTGCATTAAAAAAGACAATGTTTACGTCTTTAAAAAAACAGAAAGACTGACTGTTTATTAGTTATCTTTGAACAAAACAGGGAATCAAGTGGGTTTCACATCGATTCAAACCAGTGTGCTATGAACACTTCTCACCACTAGATGGCACACATGTCTCATTCTCTATTTCTGAACTCATTCGTCCTGTAATTATGGCCCCAGTTCATATTTCATTTAAGGCATTTAGCCGGTGATCGAGAGCTGCTTTTACTTAGTGCCGAGGTAGTTTTTATTAGTTTAACCTCATAACCATAAGTGAGGCACGCAGAGATCACAGCTGCGTCACAACATGAAACACAAGTGAGAAACACGATCATCTGCTGCGTTAAAAAACACATTAACACCATAGGCTGCACACATGTCTAATAATCCTCACCGCGACACATTTATCCATTTCCTCCTGTCGCACATTTAAATAACCCGCAGGATATGTCATCTGTTCCCCGTGTGTGTGAGCCATTAGTGCCGGGGGTGCTGTTTCCAGTCATTTAGCTGCGAGGGGGGGGGGGGGCAAATATAACCAGCAGTGCCATAAAGCTAAGAGCCATTGTCACCCAGCTTTGCAAACTCACACCGTCATGATGAACAACACTGGGGTCTGTGTACAGATGTGGCTCCAGGGGTCGTGGAGTAGTAAACTGAGGATTTCATTTGATATGTCGCCCTCATTCACGCATTGTGTGTGTATCAGGGTTCATACACTTTTCACCAATGATTATCAATGACTTCTCCAGGACCTTTACCTAACTTTCCATGACCAAAAACATTACTCTTTCTCAGCGTACCACTGAAAATGGTTTATTTGAACATGGAACAGGAAAATAAGGTCTGCATATGAAACATGTTGGTCCTATTTAAAACAAATCCAAGAGTTAGCTTACTAGCTTCTACACGCTAAAGCAACTCAAATCTCTCACCAGCAAAACACCCCGTCAGTTAAATGCCATTTTACGTTTCATTACTATACGATACAGTATTTATTATCGTTATAGTATTACTATTTTGGCTATTAGATAAAATCTAAATTATATTTGATGCAACTTTAGTTCAATTTCCATGACTTTTCCAAAACGTTGGGAAAACATATTGTTTTCCAGGGCCTGGAATTTGCATTTTGAATTTCCATGACTTTTCCAGGTTTTTAATGACCGTATGAACCCTGGTGTATGAATATGAGCTAAATGAGTGCTCACACACACACACACACACACACACACACACACACACACACACACACACACACACACACACACACACACACACACACACACACACACACACACACACACACACACACACACACACACACACACACACACACACACACACACACACACACACACACACACACACACACACCAAATCCATCCCAACATAGCCGACAGACACCAAAACATTTAAAACTTCCAAGACTAAATAATGACGAGTACAAGGATCCTTTTTGAAAGCAAGTTAAAACTGACTGCAAGAAAACGTTTCCTCTCCAAGTCATTTTAAATTCAACGTTGCGATCATCAGACATAAGATGACATTTGAGTCGACAGAAATGTGAATGTTTACGGATATTGTGTGTAAAGCTCATAGCTTTTTGAGTGTCTGACATTTCAGAACTGAAGCTATAACTCTTCAAAGCTTCAGCTTCTAAATGCCAGACTGAAGGCAGGTGCGCAGTTGTTTGTGAGAGGGAGAGTAGAAAGGAAATGGAATTCTGATAGTGCTGAAACGTCTTCCTATGTTATGGTGTGAGATTGTTAATCTTTCAATATGGGGACGAAGATAGCGGCACTCAACATGAGGCGAGAGTCAGGTAAACATGTTGGATCATCTTTAGGTTTGAAACATCTTCTCAAAGGGTCAGTCTGGGTCATGTCCCACTTTGTAGTGTTGTTATCAAGCCGGTTTGAATGCTATATTTAGGTTGAAACCCCTATTTCCTTGTAGATAGAAACATTATTATACAGCTATTAATTACAAAATACAATGTGTGCCAAAATGAAGTTACTCATGGATACTAAATATTAAAAAGCCCAAGCAAAAACACAACATATGTGAATTTGGGGTTCAGTATCTTGAAAGACAACTTCTGAGCTTGAACCGATAACCTTCATCGATCAGAATCAGATACTTTTCAGATCTGACTGCCATGTTTTTCACCCAGCATGCACTGCTCTGGACACAACTAGCTCCCACCAACATTATATCTACTGCTAGAGTGAAACACAGCGCAGCAGACACTGAAGCAGACAATAGGTAACTGTGAGAGCTGACCTGTCATAACAACGACAGTAACTGCCAAGAAAAAGTCATTATTAGCGGCTTAAAACATATCTGAAAGTCACCAGATGTGATTACCTCCACCAAGGAGTTACTGCTTTGTTTGTCAGCAGGATTTCAGAAAGACTACTGGCCTGATTCTCATAACATGTAGTGCTTGTTGCAAAGCCAAGGAAGTACAGTACCATTTGGAGGACATACAGTCATGATACGTGCGTTGCTTCTTAGATACACAGATCAGTGTTGCAAAGGAATATATCATAAAGTTAGATTAGTGATTCAAACCAATCTCCTATGTTGGGCAACAATTGATCTACTTTCGCAATCTTGCAGAAGTTACATCTTGGCACATAAAGTCACTCTGCTGTCGATCCGTCTTCCGATTCATAACAAATCTAAAATACATGATCCTCTAAGAGTAGTTTCAGTTTAAACGTGTAATCATCTCAATATATTCAAGGCTTTCATTGTCGTGTGTATCAATACCTCCATATCCGTATATCAATATAAATCTGAGGTCACAGGCTCCTCCCACAGAGCAACACCGTCAAATAGTTAAAGTAAGTAATACAAATAAAATAGAAATAGAGCAAGGAGAGTCTACAAGTAATTGGAATATGTATAGACTCTCCTTGCATCTACTATTTCTTGCAAATAAGCATTAGCTAAAGAAGGCAGGAGGATGTTGCAATGCCTTAAACACAAGCAATCAAAGCCAAAGGAAGCTTGAACCCACTTTACATACATTTCCATCAATCATTCTCCAAGCTACTCACACTCCAGGCTCCACTACACGAGTTAACATCTCCATCCTCTGCTTCTGTTACCTTGCAGGTGAAGTTTCTTCAGTCTGAGCGGCTTGCAGCACAGCGGCCCCATGTCGGAGATCATGAACCCAGATCAGAACGCAGATCAGAACGCAGATCAGAACCCAGATCAGAACCCAGATCAGAACGCAGATCAGAACCCAGATCAGAACCCAGATCAGAACGCAGATCAGAACGCAGATCAGAACCCAGATCAGAACCCAGATCAGAACGCAGATCAGAACGCAGATCAGAACCCAGATCAGAACCCAGATCAGAACGCAGATCAGAACGCAGATCAGAACCCAGATCAGAACCCAGATCAGAACGCAGATCAGAACGCAGATCAGAACGCAGATCAGAACCCAGATCAGAACCCAGATCAGAACGCAGATCAGAACGCAGATCAGAACGCAGATCAGAACCCAGATCAGAACGCAGATCAGAACGCAGATCAGAACCCAGATCAGAATCCAGATCAGAACGCAGATCATGTACCCAGATCAGTCCGCAGGTAGCACCGACGGCCAAGCAGTGAGGCATGCTCGATGATGCTAGCGCTAAACAAAAGCCGTCAAAGTAATCCTCATTCACTCCCATCCATTCATTCACTCTGTCTTCCTCCCGTTGGGTTCATTCAGCAGAGCGGGCAGCAGGTCCGTTCCCTCGGACCCCCTGGGGAGAAGAAAATCCCTGAGGAGGAGCAACAAGGCTCTCTCTTTCTCTGTCTGAGAGTGTGTGTGCAGTAGCAGGGAGATGGGCTGTCCTCTGATCTTTGCCAAACAAACTTCTACACACACACACACACACACACACACACACACACACACACACACACACACACACACACACACACACACACACACACACACACACACACACACACACACACAC